>NC_056733.1:842835788-843135788 GCF_019279795.1 Protopterus annectens | reverse complement strand
TTCGTATGGTGTTACATGAATTGGTAACATATCTAAATACAACTGTAAATTATTTTTTATAAGACCTGTTGCTCCTACTACTACTGGAACTGTCTGGGTATCTTTCTTCCACATGGCTCTCGTTTCTGCCTGCAGATCCAGGTATTTTATGACTTTGTGTATCTCTGTACGCAAGACACTATAGTCACTAGATGTAGCGATTTCAATGATCAATGCTACTTTTGCCTTCTTTTCTTGGACCACTATATCCAGTTTTCTAGCATCTATCTTTTGGACTATTGGTATTGGGTGATCCCATGTGATATAAAGTTCATCATTTTCTATGATTCTTAGTGGCTCATGTTTCCAGTGCTTTTCAGCCACTTCGATACCATAATGTTTGCTCAATCTCCAGTGTAACAGTCTCGCCACATTATTATGCCTTTCAGTATACACTCCCTCTGCCATTAGTGCGTCAGTACCAGCAACAAAGTATGTGACTGTTTCCAATTCGGTTTTACAATACCTTTGTATGTTTCTCCCACATGTTCAATGGACTTTGTAAACCAGTGTGTACGTAGCCCACTATATTGGGCTGCCAATATTAACCTTTCATTTCTTGATGTGAATTCATCTCTCCTTAACCATTTCTGCTTTGGTTCTTGATCAACATGAGGCTCTTCCAGAAGTTTTCTATACTTGCAACTATATTTATGTTTTTTCCACATTATCTTCCCTTCTCATCTGGTCCTTCACCTTATATTCTTTCTTATTTTTTTAGCACATTCAGTTGCTGCATGTTTTTTATCTGCTTCTGGTTTGATTTCATTCCTGCTTGATGTTGATATGATTCTGCTAAATTAAGCAGAGAGGTCATATTAGATTTATTCTCCTTATGTTTTCACTACATTTGGATCCTGTGAGGTCAGCAGATATGTGTGGTGTCCCACGATTGCAGATCTATACATGTAATCAATTTCAAGGAGGCCCATCCCTCCTTCTGAACAGGGAATATATAATCTTGGTATACACTGATTTTTATAAATCATTTGGTGAGCATGAAACACCCTTCTTGTTTTAATATCCAATCAATCCAACACTTTTTTGGGGCCAGTCAATCACTCCAAAACTAACTTAGGACAGGAAGAGCAAATTAATTGATGGCCTGGATCTTGTTCCTAGATGTCAGTGCTGTTTTCATGATTAATTCAAGTCTTCTAAAGTACTCCTTACTGAGTTTTATTTGCATTTCTTCATGTTTTATTGCTGATCCTTCATCAGTTCCCAAGTATTTATACACTCCCTCTTGCTCAAGTTCTTTTATATCACATTCTTATCCCAAACTGATGTTTTCCAGGTGCTGCAGTTTTCCTTTTATAAATGTTGCTTTATGCACATTTATCAAGACCAAATGACATTCCAATATCATCTGAAAAAGTTATGACAACCTGCAGCTGTGCTTTCAGTTCCTCATCTGATGAGCTATACAGTTTTAAATCATCGACAAAGAGAAGCTAAGTCATTAGACTTTGTTGTTTTCTAGGAACCAACTTGTAGCCATGGCCTAAGCTGTTAAGTAAACAGCTTAATGGATTAATGGTAAGGCAGAATAGCAATGGTGACAGTCACCCTGGAATATCCCCCTTTGAATTTTTATCCCTGGGATAATAATCTGTCCTTTATCATGGCTTAATTGCAAAGTGGTCTGCCACTGTTTCATGGTTACTGTAATGTAATCAATCAGTGTAGGGTGTATCTTATACATTTTTAAGCACTCTTTTATCCATGAACGTGGGATACTATCAAATGCTTTTTTGTAGTCAGTCCATGCCATACTTAGATCCTTCCCCTTCTTACAGTTCTCCACTATAACTTTAACAACAAATGATCCTTTGTTCCATGTGACTTTCTTTTATTGCCCTTTTGTTCTACTGCCTATAATGACTATAAACTCTGTCAGTGTCAATTCCCATGTATAGTTTATCCGTCGTCGGAAGACAAGTTATTCTATAATTTTTAGGGTAGCTTGCAGGTTCACTCTTAAGTACGAGCATTGTTTTTCCTGTTATTAACCAGTACGGTGTGTATTCGGGGTGTGCATATAAATAGTTCTTACTCATGGCTAAATCCTTGTGCAAAGAAGTTAATACTTTAAGCCAAAAGTTAGATACTGCATCTGGGCCTGAGGTTTTCCAGTTAGAGGCTTTTCTTAACTTTGTTTCAATCTCTCGGACTGTTACTTCATCCCATTTCATATCCTGTACCTTTAAACTTCTTATCCTTTCTTTTACTTCTTCTATCCATTTAGCATCTTTGTTATGTTCCACAGGATCAAAATAGATACCTCTCCAAAATGTATCTACTTCTTTTTTGGCAGTCTTTCAATTCCTTTTACCTTATTTCCCAATTCTCTATAAAACTTTTTTGGGTCATCAATAAATTGCTTATTTTGTGCTTTTCCCTTATATTTATATTCGTATCTTCTAAGTCTTTCTATCTGTTTTGAAATTTTTTAGTTTGTTATCTCCAATAGTGCATAATAGATGTTGGTCTGGTCTAATACTGCGCATTGCTTTTATCACATCTATCTTTCTTAGTATTTTTGTTGATCTATTCCCTCTTCTATAATCTTATAACAATGACACTTCTTGTCTTAGCTGCTTTATAGTTTATTCTATTCAATATTTCCATGATGGTATTCGCTTTCGCCCCCTTTTCCCTCACTACCCTGTGTTCCTGTGGTAGAACTTTATCAGTTATTAATTTAGCAGCACAGTAATATATTCTCTTTACTTCTGTTATATCGCATGGATTTCTATGACGATCCTAATTACTGTGTTCATTTGTTTTATCAAGCTACTGACTTTTGGGGTTTTATTAACCTTCTGCAGTCTATTTCCCTCATTGATCTTGATATATCTGTCTTTGTCTATTAAATCAAGCAACTCTTTTCTTAACTCATTTTCTTCCATACAGATCCTTTGTTTTCCGTTTCCTGCGGGCATTCTATAGAAAGTTCTATAGCATCTTCATGTGGCACATTCTCTTCAGTTTCATCCCATGTCATCTGTTATATCAGAACTCACTGGCCTATCACTCCTCAGCATTGACTGCATAACAGTTTCCACAGTTTCCTGTTCCTTTCCTTGCTGTCTAGCTTCAAATGAATGTTTATACTGGTTTCCCCTGGGAAGCTCCAAAATATCTTGATATGGCACCTGACCAATTGCTCCCTGTTCCACTGGTTTCCCTTTAATTTAGATATCCATTGCTCTATCCTGTTGTGGTGCTTTCTCTGTTCCATTTACTAAACTGAATCCTTCTCTTTTCAGCTGTTCCATACTCTCAATTTCTATTTCTTTGACTTCTCCATTACTAATCTCTTTTTCTACTTTTCCTCTTAGTCTTCTTATTTTTTGTATTGTAAAGTTTTCCATATCCGGATTCCTTTCCCTATATTTTTCTTCAAATATCTTTGCTGCTTCTCTTTTTGTATTGGCTAGTTTTGCTTTCTTCTTTGCATAAATATTACACCATATTAAATCTCTTTTCCTTTCCTCCGTCCATATTTCTTCTTCACATGTCTCCTGATCTTCTTGCTTTTCCTTAATCTGGGAACTCACTCCTGCTCTGTGAGTGACAGCTGATGATCAGCCATGCAAACATAGAAGATATATGATTACACATTTGCATCCCCTTCCTGCATCAAAGGACTGGTGAAGATTCTCCTGGAAAAATTGAATGTCGATGTGGAACCTAACAATCCTAAGGAAAATCCTGACAGAACTAACTGTCCATAAAGAAGACCAGACAGATGGCTCCAACCACCAGAGCAACCACCACTGGCAGTCCATCCAACTCCAACACTGAGATCAGTACAGTGCCAAGGATAGATATGGAGAATCAGTGTTGATTGTTCAGTAACTCCCCATAGATTAGAATTGATCAGTGTTGAATGGGTCAGATGCAACATCAGCACCAATGGATGACATCCAACTGTAGACTCTGCTTGGGGGACTGTGAAATGAGTATTTGAGTTCTTCCCTGAGTTTTGTTGTATGCATGGTTGAGTTATTTAATTACATTATTGAAATTATTTTGTTTTTTAATTCTGTCCATAGCTGTTGCTAGGGGTCATGATAAGTGAAGCAAACAAAGACAACTGATACCAATTCATGTTTCAAGTAAGGGGCAGAAGTAATTAGCATTTGTGGGCCAATCTGATCCACCCTGGAAAGACAGAGGAATTGGATGGCATACATGTTCTATTTAAACCTTAACAAATATGGGTCTATGTCATAAAACCAAAAATGCAAACTCTCGAATGCTCACATGAGCGAATAATCAAAAACTCAAAATTGGTATTGTGGGGGGGTGTGCCCCCCACCTCACCCCCCCCCCTGCTAAATATATATTCCTACTCCGAGATCACACTAAAGTGAGGAAAGGGCAAATATTCCGATCTTCACTGTACTGTGATCCCAAAATACCAATTTTGAGTTTCTGATTATTCGCTCATGTGAGCGTTCAAGAGTTTGCGTTTTCGTCTTTCAGAAGTAGACCCAAAAATACTCTCATCATCAGATCCCAATCAACGTCAGCAACACTCTGGATGGACATGATAGACCTGAGTGAAAAGGAGGATGTGGGGTGGGATTCAAGAAACCTAGAACTCCATCTCTGAAGATTGGGTGCTTGAGGATTTCCTACTGGGGGTAATTATTGGAGATGATGCCGGTTTAGCTACCAATGGGTACCAGAAGCTATGACTTAGGTAATGCAGGCTCTGAGAGAATAACTGCTGAGGCCCCAAGGGAAGATGGAAGTCTAGGAACCCTTGATACAACAGCTTGGAAGAATCTTCTTGTTTTATTTTCTTTCTATCCCTGCCATTTTCATTTTATTTCATTTCTTTACTTTTCTTCTCCATTTCTCTTCTATTTGGTCTTGTCCCTGACATCAGAGAGAAAAAGCACCTTTAACATTAGTTTGCTTTGGTGTTCATGTAAAAAATGTGGCCCGAAGACTTTGCAAATATCAGAAAAGGCCTATACATCTTTAGGCCCCAGGCACACAATGTATAGATTATGTGTGTCCAGGGGCTAAATCTTGTGCTGAGACTTGGTGCACTTTTTGAACTTAGAAGACAGATAATTGTAACAAGTAAACTCTACAGAAACAAAGCTGCAATGCTAAGTAAGTGAAAAAAGCCAAATAGTGAAAAATGGTCAGAAATTGTCAAAATAGTCAAAAAAGACTTGCTACTCAACTATGCACACCTAACAAATAGTGTTTTAACATAAATAATTTTGATAAGGAGTAAAGGAAGATTAGACATTAGCCTAATCTGGGACAGGAAATAGATGGTAAAAGTTAGATGGTGAACGCTTTTTGACTAAGTAGTCAAAGTCTTACTAAATGTAAGAAATAAAAGAGGTAAAAAAAATTTTATCTGAAAATTTTTGTAGAGTGCTGTAGGACCACTCTGAAAATGTGGTCGGCAAATGAGATCTAAGGAGCAGTGAGAAGCACACTGGAGAAAAATCTGGAGTAAGCGCTGAAGCTCAGAAGTTAACACCTCAGATCCTCTATGAGGACAAATTACTCAACAGTTGAAGTGAACTGTTTGCTACTTGATCTTCATTAAAAGAAAAATTGCAATATCAGTATGGTCTCATTATTTTAAGAGTCAGTTCAAACAAAGATGCATGTTGGCTGTAAAGCATTTGATTAGCTGTACAATTTTTGCATTCAGAGTTAATTTGCAGCTTAAGTCTGCCTCTCTGGTTTTGACTTGCAGATAATATCTGGTACTTTCTGAAGTTCTGTCTCAATTTTGTGCATTAATAGTATGTTTTCAGAATTGCCAGTCTGTTACACAACAAAAACTGCATTCAATACTTAATTTGAATGTCTTTCTTTTTTAGTTGTTTTAAATTAAGCTTTTATTTTCGGTTGTGTAATATTATACAATGTATATATAACCTGTTTACTTTTGGAAAGTAATACCTAACAAGGTATGTTTCTTTACGTGAGAGTTTTTTTTTAACCTTCCTATAATTGTTGTTGTTGTGTCTTTCGGCTTTTCCCGGTTAGGGGTCGCCACAGCGGAACTCCGGTCCACTAATGATTGGCAGTAGATTTTTACGTACCGAGTTGCCGGCTCTGATGCACAACCTTCAACGTAGGTACACCCATTCACGCATGTCTCCACACAGAAGACGCTCTAGCTGAGAATCAAACAGGACAACGTCTTACTGTGAGGCAACAATGCTACCGCAGCACCACCACCGCACTTATAATTAAATATCCTAATTTAGATTAAAGTCAATCATTTCATCTGGTTTACCTTACAACTGCCTGCTTTGTATCTGCCATTTCTCAACAAATAAGCCTGTATAACAAAATGCACCTTTTGTCTCAGGAGTAGCCATAACCTTTATAACAAGCCAGACCCTGAAATAGCAGTTTTTAAGTGCCATATGAAGCAGAGTTCATCCCAGACCCTCTTCAAAAGAAACTTTGATCACTGGATTGAAAATCACAAATTCACCCCTGTTCTAACCCCCATGTTTCTGATGGACCGAGGTCTTCAGTAAATAAATTAATCCCCAGCTAATATACCCCCCACATATCTGGTAGCTACCTCTTTACTAACATATCCCTCTATATAGACCTCAAAGGAACTCTGGGACAAAACTGGGTTGGGTTACATGGCTAGGCTTGTAAAGATCCTGGTGGTCATTAGACTAGTATAAACTTTTGAACCTATGAAACTATAGATATGTGATTGTAGGACAGTCATAGATGATATGGAGCCCTAGGCAAAGGGATCCCTGGCATGCACCCACACAATCTACGGTTCCCATAAAATGCATCCTATGCCCTCCTTGTTTTTCTCCCATCCTTGCCTCTTGTTTTCTCACACTGTGTCTTACATGTCAACTTTTTCATAAATCCTTTTAGCACATCCTAGCTGGCCAAGACTGTACTGTCATAATTCCATAAGAGAATTTATTTACAGTGCAGGGCTGTGGGTTGCTATGAGCCACCCATCATTGGCCAAGGCAGTGAGGGAGCTGGCCTGACACCTGAAGACTAAAGAGCGATTTTAATCTTCTTACAGATGGGTGCAGGAAGAATCAAGTTGATCCACAATTGCTCCATGGATAAACCAATAAGGAGGCCTGAAAGGTGGGTATCAGAACTTGAGGAAGAAAGTAAAACTTCTGACAGAAAAAAAGAAGTTATGTCTTACCATAACGTTCCATCTGTGTTGTTGATCTTCGTTCATTAATTACTGATGGGTTATCGGTTCCGTCCTCGGAACCAAGCCGGCCTTATATCGAGCTCGCGTCAGCCAAAAACTCTCGAACCAAGATCCTACCCAGGATGGTCAGCTCCCTGTTACCTCAGATCAAGTTTGCAAGTTGATAGACAAAAAGTAGAGGCTACCTCTGGTCATAACCAACCTACAGTAAAGGGGTATATGAGATCAACCAGGAACCTCCAGAGGGGGGTGGAGGGTAGGGAGTAATGAATGAATGAAGATCAACAACACAGATGGAATGTTATGGTAAGACATAACTTCTTATCTGATGTTGTTAATCTTCGTTCATTCCTTATTGATGGAACAGAGTCCCCAGCTACCTGTATCCCTGGGCGGCCCTCATGGAAGGAAATTCCTGAGCAGCATGGAGCCAAAAGAAGCTCTACCTCTGGAGGCCAAATCCAATTTGTAATGAAGGATAAACGTATGAGTTTTGGCCCAAGTCACAGCTGAGCAAATTTCATTGAGGGAAGCCCTAGCATGGAAAGCTGCTGAAATTGCCATAGACCTTGGGTACTGTGCTTTCACTCTGTCAGGCAAGGTGATTTTGTTCTTGTTGTAGATGAAGGTAAAGCAATTTCTCAACCATGATGCCAATGTAACTTTTGAGACAGGATGACCTAGTCTTGGTCCAGAAAAGGCCAGAAATAGTTGATCTGATTTATGGGTAGATTTTGTTCTGTCCAGATAGAATCATATTTGCCTATGACCATCCAGGGAGTGGGAGTGGAAGCAATACTCTCCTTTGTTAGAATGATTAGGAAAAAATACTGGAAGGTCAATAGACTGATTGATAGACCACTTTGGTAAAAAAGAAGAATTGGTTCTCAGTAAATTGCAACCAGACAGTGATCCAAAAGTTTTATTGTAACAAGTTCTTTTCCTCTAACGTCTCGGCCGTAGCCTTCATGGAGTCATTGGTTTCTCAGTACTCTATCCTTATGGAAGATAAGGTAGGGATGTTTAATGCATAAGGCTTGAAGTTCTGACAAATGTCTGGCCGATGTGATTGCAACCAGAAACAAAGTTTTCCAAGAGAGGTACTTTAAATCACATGAAGATGCAGGTTCAAAAGGGGGGTTGTTAGGGCTTGTAGAACCAAGGCCAAATCCCAAGGTTGTACTGGTTCTCTAAAGGGAGGTTTTAGGTGAAGAACCCCTTTCAAGAAAGTTTTACAGAGTCTATGTGACATGAGTGAAGAATCCTGAAAACCAATGTGGAAATTTGAAATGGCAGCTAAATGTATACGAATAGTAGAGGCAGACACCCCAGAGTGGAAAAGATGTGATAAGTAATCCAGAACCACCGAAACTGGGGCTGACAGGTGGTCAAATTGTTTATTCACTGCCCATAAAGAAAACCTTTTCCATTTACTGAGATAGATTAGTCTGGTGGATGATTTATGATATGCAATAAGAATATTGCACACCGGGGATTGGCGGTTATCTCGCCTGGCAATTATTGGAAGTGGAGAAACCAAGCTGTCAGCTTCAGGGTTGCATAATTGGGGTGAGTCAGACCCTGTGGAAGGGAGATCAACACTGGGGATGGATTGAGAATCCATGGTCAATCTAGCAGGTGAGGCTAGAGGAAGGGGAACCAGACTTGTTGAGGCCAATATGGAGCAATGAGGATCACTTTGCTTTTCAACTGCTGTGCTTTCTTCAGAAATTGGGAGATGAGGGGAAGAGGAGGATAGGCATAAAGTAGACCCGAGGGCCAAGTGTGGACTAGAGCATCTCTTTGTGACTGTCTCCGAGAGGGTATCAGGGCAAAATAGTTGCTGCACTTGTCATTGGTTGGGGAGGCATATAGGTCGCAGCAAGGCTGGCCCCAGCAGTTGAAAATTGTTGCCGCTATCACAGGGTTGAGGGACCACTCTTGAAGTTGTAGAATGCACCTGCTCAACTTGTCTGCTATCACATTGGAGCTCCCGGAAATGTGCAATGCAATTAGAAAGTGGTCGGAAGCTATCGCCCATTGCCATATTCTCAAGGCCTCTCAGCATAACGGGCAAGATCTGGTGCCCCCTTGCTTTTTGATGTACCAGACCACTGACATGTCGGATTGGATCACAGTAGTCCCTGACAGAAGGATGGAATGGAATGCTTACAAGGCTAGTAGCACCAACCTCAGTTCCAGAACACTGATATGCAAAAGGGCCTCTGTCTCCAACCAGGTGCCTTGGGCCTAGTTTCCCTGACATAGCCCCCCACCCCATCGGGGAAGTGTCCATGGTCACCGGGGCATTTGGTTGCTGGGGGCTGAAGGGGCGAGACCATTGTTGGGAGTTTCGATATGTCCACCAGAGCAAATCTTGCTTGCATCTCTGAGTCACACTCATCTGAAAGGACAAAAGGTGTTGTAGTGGGTACCACTGAGTGAGGAGCAACCGCTGGGGAAGTCTCATGTGGAATCTGGCCAGAGGAACAATGGTGATCGAGGCTGACATTGACCCCAAGAGTTGGACCAAGTGGAAGATTTGTGGTGACAGAGCAGTGGCTGAACCTGTTGTCTTATTCTTTGAAGTCTGTGATCCGGAAGAGATGCTGTGCAATTCCTCATGTCCAACAGTGCCCTGATGAATTCTAAAGACTTTGCTGGGTTCATGTTGTACTTCTCCCAGTTTATAGTGATTCCCAGGTGTTGTGCTGTGAGAAGTGTGTAGTCTGGGGCTTCTTCGAGTAGGCACTTGGTGGGGGTAGTGAGAAGCCAGTCATCTAGATATGGAAATGCCTAGAATCCCTGAAGTCACAGGTGAGCGATGACCATTGACATGTATTTGGTGAACACTCTGGGGGCTGTAGAGAGACTGAAGGGCAGTGCTCAAAATTGGTAGTGATTGGCTCGTATGCGGAAGCAGCAATATCTTCTTGAGCACTTGTCCATTTTTATGTGGTAATATGCATCTTGAAGATCTACAGAGCACATCCAGTTGTCTTCTTCCAGTAGAGGAAGGATGGACTGAACCGTGACATCCGGAATTTCTCTGTCTTTTACAAATTTGTTCAGTGTGCTGAGATCCAGAATTGGTCTCCAGTCCCCTGTCATTTTTGGCACCAAAAAGAACCTTAAGTAAAAACCAGATCCTATCTGGTCTGGAGGAACTGTTTGGATGACTCTTTTTTTGTAGCAATGTTCGGATTTCATGTGCTGCTGCTTCCCTTTGACTGGGTGGAACGTCAGGTAAGTCTCTGAATGGGGATGAACAGAGATGAAAGGGGATGCGATAGCCTCTGGATATTATTCATTGTACCCAGGAGTCAGTGGTTATGTTTTGGCAGGCAGTGGTGTACAAGGAAAAATGACCCCCAACCGCTTCCAGACATGAGCAGTCAGGCAAAACTTCAGAAGCGCTGGTAAGGTTGGCCAGAGAAAGAATCTATGGAACCCCAAAAAGGATGTATTCCATTGGAGTTTCCTCCTCTGTCTCTAGGGCAGAACTCGGCATGTGCATCACGGAAAGAGCCCTGTGATTTCCTGTGCCACATCTTCCCACTCCTCTGATTTCTAGAGTAGAATCATTGAGGAGTGGAGTATCGGAGTATCTGACAACAATGGCAGATGGAGTCTTGCTGTCTTGTCCGCACCTTGCCAGTGTATCTTTCACTTTAGTGCCAAACAAAGAAGTGGCCTTGATGGGGGTGTTCATAAAGGAAGCCTTAAAGGAGTCCGCAAAGTCACAACGGCACATCCAGGCATGTCGTCTGGTGACTATACCTGTGCCTGCCACTCTAGCAACTCCCTCCGTTGCATGTGAAATAAGATGCATGGAAGAATTGGATATGGATTCTAGGGTGGCTATCTGAGAAGCTACATTGTCACAGACCTCATCAGAAACAGCTCCTGACAAGGTTTCAGAGAGTTGGTTGGTAAGGTCTCTCTGGAGCCTTGTAAAGTGTGCCAAATAGTTCAAGGACCTTACGGCGAAGGTCGATGAAGCAAACACATGCTTCCTGAGTCTATCGTCCTGGGACTCCTTGATGGGCAGATGGACAATCTGACTCTCTTCTGCCAAGTCTTTCTTGGTTGCAGCCAACCACCACCATGGCATCTACTGGAAGACTTTTTGACCAATGGGGATGCTCAGCTGGGGAAGATAAGATATTGTCAGGCCTCTGCGGTATAGCTTCCCGGGTGTCAGGAGCCTTCCAAGCACGCTGGATGATGAGCTGGACAAGCTCATCGGCTGGCGGGGTAACCCAGGAGGTAGGGGGCCAGATTCCTCTGAGGAAGGATTAGAGGACGTCCAGTCACCCCTCTGTCTAGGATCTCAAGGATGTCACCAAAAGACACCCCACCAGAGGGTGATTGTGGGGACCCTTCCCTGTCATCAAAGCCCATATCTTCAGTCAGACACTCCTCAGTGGAGTCCATGTGCTTCCTCTTGCATGAAGCCTTGCGTGGTACTTCCTCAGTGGGGAGTTCTGGGGAAGACTGCAAAGAGGGGGTCTCCTGAGGGGGAGAAACCTGAGGCCCTTGTGTCCAGTGTCCGGTGTTTGTGACCGTTGCGACACAGAGGTGGGAGAGGACTCCGACATAGGGGGCATTTGCCTGCGGAGGCAAGCACCCTCTCCATGTCCTGAAAGGCCGGCCCGCCCAAAGAGGGATGCAAGCCCAGAACTGAGCATGACAACCTCGGAACTGGGGTCACACCCCGCTCTGATGAGCTGACACCCAGACCAGGAGTCTCAAGAGGGCTGTGAAGCATGAGAGAGAGAGAATTCCTGGAGGGTACCATAGAAAAAGTAGACGTGGAACCAAGAAAGCCCTCCCCCATGGCACAGCCACTAGCCTGAGAAGAACCCGATGCCCAGTGCACCGAGGGCCACAAGGACGACTCTGGCTCCAAAGCGACATCCACTACTGGGGTCAGAGGGAGAGGAGCTGATGGAGGAAGGGGCTTTGATGCTTGCATGGAAGTCGAAGGAGGAGTGTACGTTGGAGATTGAAGAGAAATCCGTTCACCTGAAAGAGGGAACATAGGTTTAGATAGTTGAGAGAAAGCCGTGGCCACAAGCAACCAGTCAACAAGCTGCAACACATCTTGTTCAGAGAGGCTCCTGCTCAACCTCATACAGAAACCTGAAGGTGATTCTAGCCTTTCTAGAAAAGGGCTATATTGGCTAACAACAAACAGATCTAAAGAAGGAGAGTACTTGGTCCTTGCTAGTTCAAGTGGTGCAGAACCCGGAACCGAGGATGTCTGCACCAAGGAAAAAGGTGTCAAGGTAGTCTGTGCCGACAAAGGTAGTGTCATAGAAGTCAAACGTGTCTGCACTGTAAAAGCAAGTGTCTGCACTAATGAGTACAGTGCCATCGAAGAAGGTGTTTGCACTGGTAACAATGACTGTGCCGAAAAGGACTGCACCGAAGAGCATGTCGGTGCCGAAGGTGTCTGCACTGTGGAGGACAGTATCATTAAACTTGGGGCCAAAGGAGACTGTATCTGCAGAGACAGTGCTGGTAAAGGCTGTGATGAAACTGTTGGAGCCATAAGTGTCTGCACCAGGAACTCCGGTGCCAGTGGCGATAAAGAGGACATAGCTGGAGCAAGAATCAACTGGGGCGGTGCCGTGCCTGGAGCCGAAAGGGTCACAGGTGGCAGCGCCGGACTAGCAATTTTTACTTTCTTATGAGTCAACTCCCTATGATCTCCAGAGGGAGATGAAGTGAGCGACCTCGATGAGGAAGAAGAAGAATGCCTCTTACTGGGTTTAGCAGGAGGGGGTGAGCCCTCCGACCCAGAGACAGCCTCACAGAAAGGAGATTTGAGGAGACCTTTCAGGATTAACTTGTTCTTTCTTTCATTGAGAGTCCTGGTCAAAATATTTCTACAAATCCCACATGGGGGATTCACTGCAAGGTGGGAGACATTCAAGCAATAGACACATAAATCATGGCCATCAGAAAGTGGTAACTTACGGCTGCAATCCTTACACTTTGAAAAACAACACTACATTTCTTGTCTGACATAATGATATGGAGAAGAATGACAGTATCTAGAGTAAAGAAGATTACCCAGAAGGGTAAGAAGAAAAAGTAAAGGAAGGATTACCAATGATGGTAATGAAGATTTACCTCAAAGGTAAGAAAAGGGTAATAGAGGGAAAGAAAACTAGTGAGAGAGTTTTAAAGATACAATAGGGTAGGAGTATAAAAGTAACTGACTGAAAAAGTTTTAAAGTACTAACAATATATAAACTTTCAAAAATTATTCACTTAGCTGGGAGAGAGTGGCTTGACATAGCTGTACAGCAACATGGCAAACGAGATCTGAGGTAACAGGGAACAGAGCATCCTGGGTAGGATCTTGGCTCGAGAGATTTTGGCTGATACGAGCTTCATATAAGACTGGCTCAGTTCGAAGGATGGAATTGATAACCCATCAGTAAGGAATGAACGAAGATTAACAACATCAGATAATGAAGGTTCCACAATACAAATTTTAGAGACAGTCTCCATCTTATGCAATTATGACAGTACAGTCTTGGCACAATATGCTGTCCCCTACGCAAGTACTCTACATAAATATGTAGATAATAAAAACAAAAAAAAATTTTTGCACAGTTCATTCACAAAAGCATTCCGCAAGAAATCATTTTACCACATAAGACAGTCCATAACTAAAAGATTTCCTAGTATAAAATATAGAGGATTATGAGTGGGTTCTGATCATAACCTGCTTATTATGTGTTCAAGACATAGATGCCAAGAAATTCGCTTCAAGAGCAAAGCTTGAGAGCTGAATCTTGGCATCCATGTCCAGTACCTATAAATTTGAATATTTTTTTCTGCCCACGTATCAATACTTGGCTCCTGCATTATTTTCAGATATGCATTTTGTCTGTAAATATATATATATATATATATATATATATATATATATATATATATATACATATATATACATATATACATGTATAATGTGTGTGTGTGTGTGTGTGTATATATATATATATATATATATATATATATATATACACATGCAGACACACACACACATGTACACATATATATATATATATATATATATATATATATATATATATGTGTGTGTGTTTGTGTGTGTGTATATATATATATATATATATATATATATATATATACACACACATATATAAATATATGTGTGTGTGTGTGTGTATGTATATATATATATATATATATATTCTTACATTAATGCGAGTATGAAACATTTGATCTAAGACTCATTTTGTATAACTACAAAATATTAACAGAAAGAAAATAACTCCACACCATATATACTAGTTACAAAATATATAAAAAATTCACCTCAAGCTCGTTCAATCTAAAAGAAAGTGAGTATAATTATGTTTGAAAAAAAAAGTGTAGCAGACTACAGATAATTAATGCTCGTGTTGCTTATGGTATTAATGATACTAGGAATTACAGGACATATTAGTTTAGTGTACCATTTGTACCTTGCAACACCTACACATGTTGAACATACACATCTACGAATTTGAGTTTCTGCATCTTTTTTTCCTGCAGTTGTGCAAATTTGGAGTTAGTATATTTAAGTAAGGGGTTGTGGGGGGCCTGGCTGCGGTGGTGTGATTGGATTAAAATTTTCTTAGATGAAAAGCATTATAACTATATATAAGAGCTTGGAACTCAAGACACTGTGTTATTGCAGATGGATAGAGCAATATGGAACACAATCCACCATATCAAGAAACAAACATCAACCTGATGAGTTGATTTAAAGTAAAACAAAGTTAACTCTTCCAGCACAAAATTAAGTTCTCAGGTACGTCCCACCTGTTTCATAGGTGGTCTTACACTTAAGAGCTCTTTCAAGAATTGTTTGACCAAAGACAGAGAAGAATGGGGAGGATCAATAGGCAGTGATGCTGAAATGACTGAACGATGAACATTAAGGGAGGAATAAGTAAGGCTAGAGAAGGATAACTCAGGCAAAAATGTAAGAAAGTAGAGTTGTGTAAGTAAACTTATCATAATAGTAGATGTTTAAATGATCACTGCTGCAGTAGACTTAGCTAGATAGGTTATATCCTGCTAAGGACATAACAGCTGGCCAGCTTCCAAAGCTTAAGAACACCTTCCACATGCTCAAATTGTTAGGCAGCTTGAGCTGAGATGCCTAAAAAGACAGGTTTGAGTGCCAAGCCCTTCAGAGTTTTCATGCTAAATGAAGGCAGGTAGCTGAACCCTGAGAGGATATATCTAGGAGTACAAATATAATACATATATGCACAAAATAGCAAAATAAGAAGTTATGTACTCACCATAACATTCCATCTGAGTAGGTAAACTTCATTTGGCATCAACCTATGGGTCTTCGGATCCATATCGGATCCAAGCCGGCAGTTTCCAACAGCTGATCAGAGCTCCAAGCTCCTCCCCCCTACACATAATCCTCTGTCATCCCTATCTGACCTCAGATCGAGTTTGCCTAATGCAAGACCTGCACCAAATAGCCAGTCTATGATCTGACCTCGATACAATCAGATGACAAAGAGTAATATAAACATCCAACGGTCAGGGGGAAGGAGGGAGGGACGGTTGCTGCCAAATGAACTTTACCTACTCAGATGCAATGTTATGGTGAGTACATAACTTCTTAATCTGAAGTAGTTAACTTCATTTGGGCATCAACCTATGGGACAGAGTCCCCAGCTACCTAAATCTTGGGAGGTCCTTATAGAAGGATGTTCTGGAGCACTTCAGAGCCAAAGGATGCTCTCCCTCTGGAGACCAGATCCAACTTATAATGATTTATAAAGGTATGAGATGAAGCCCAAGTGGCTGCCGAACAAATTTCATCCAATGAGACTCTAGAACGAAAGGCAGTAGAGGTGGAAATTGACCTAGTAGAATGGGCGTGGACTCCTTGGGGTGCGGGCCGGCCAGAACTTTCATATGCCAGTATACACTGTGAAATCCACCTGGACAGTGTGACTTTTGAAACTGATTTCCCAAAATTAGATTTAGCAAATGAAATAAACAGCTGGTCTGATTGCCTATGACCAGCTGTTCTGTGCGAGTAGAAATGCAGTTGTCTATGAACATCTGAGTGCAACTTGTATTCGCCTTCGTTTTGGTAATTGGGGAAAAAAGACAGGTAAATTAATAGTTTGATTGATATTTGATTCGGAAACAATCTTAGGAAGAAAAGAGGGATTGGTCCCGAGGGATACTCTGTCTTTATGAAAGGTCAAATACGGTGGCTTGGCGGAAAGGGCTTGAAGTTCAGAAACCCTTCTGGCCAAAGTGATAGCGACGAGAAAGGCTGTTTTCCAGGATAATAGTTTAAGATCCACTGAAGCTGCAGGCTCAAAGGGAGGAGCTGTCAAAGCCTGGAGTATGAGTGCTAAATCCCAAGGAGGGACAACATCCTTCACCGGGGATCTTAGTAGGAAGGTACCCTTCAAAAAGGCCTTACACAATCTGGTTGAGATCAAAGGGCCTAGGTCACTCCCCACATGATAATGTGAAATTGCTGCCAGCTGAACTCTGACCGTGGAAGAGCTGGCTCCTTGGTCAAAAAGTCCTGACAAAAAGTCTAACACTGCAGGCAACGGAGCCATAAAGGGGTGTAAGCTTTGTTGCTCCGCCCAAACAGAGAACCATTTCCATTTGCTATCATAAAGCCTTCTAGTAGACGGCTTGTGGGCCACCACTAAGATAGCTTTGACTGGGGAAGAGATACTGGGAGTCCTAGCTAGAAGTGGAACTGGAGCAACCAAGCCATGAGCTTCAGTTTGTCCAGATTCGGGATTGGAAGGTCTAAAGGGTGCGAGATCATTTCCGGGATGGGATCCAGAATCCAGGGAGGATTCACTAGATGAGACCGTAGATAAGGGAACCAAGCCTGACGAGGCCAGAATGGGGCAATGAGGATTATTCTGCTCCCCAGCCATCTGGCTTTCTGTAAGAACTTCAGCATTAGAGGAAGAGGAGGGTAAGCATAGAGGAGACCGTGTGGCCAAGCATGTACCAGAGCATCTCAGGGGGATTCCCCGGGTGGGGGAATTAGAGCGAAGTAGTCGTTGCACTTCGTGTTTGAGGGAGAAGTGAAAAGATTGCAACAAGGTTGACCCCATTTGGAGAATATTTGTTTCGCTACTTCGGGATTCAGAGACCACTCGTACGGCAAGAGAATCGTGTGACTCAGTCTGTCCACTAGGATGTTGGACTGTCCCGTAATGTGCGTCGCTATGAGAAAGTGGTTGGTGGAGATCGCCCATTCCCACACTCTCATGGCCTCTCGGCAAAGTGGATAAGACCTGGTTCCCCCTTGTTTGTTGATATACCAGACTACCGACATGTTGTCCGTCTGGACCGCAATAGTCCCAATGGGAAGAAGGCTCTGAAGTGCTTGCAACACCAACAGCACTGCCCTCATCTCTAGGACATTGCTATGCAGTGAAGTCTCCGTGTGGTCCCACTTGCCTTGGACTGTCCTGCCTAGACAATGCCCCCCCCCCATCCAAGGTGAGACGTGTCCGTGGTCACCGTGGTTTGGTGATGGGGCATAGCAAAGGGCTGACCTTTGAGGAGGTCTGGGGACTGGAACCAACACAGGAGGGCCTTCCTGCAAACCCTGCTGAGGTGAATGGGATGGTTTAGAGGGTAATGCAGGAAGGACCATTGGACTTGGAGGGTCCACTGCAGGACCCTCATGTGCAAACGTGCCATGGGCAGCAGGTTGATGGCAGCTGCCATCGACCCTAGGGCCCTCAGGACCAGAGCTGCTGAAGGAGCTGGGGATTGAAGAATGGCCCGCACATGGAGTCTCAGGGTTTGAAGTCGGTCCAAAGTGAAGAAGGCTAGGAGCCGGCTTGTATCCAATCTGGCTCCGATGAAGTCTATGATTTGTGTCGGCAGAAGGGAAGATTTTTCTACATTGACTGTGATCCCCAGCCAGGGAGCTAGATGGAGGAAAAAGTCCCTGGCCGTGCAGAGTAGATGCCTTGTGGGGGCGGTCAGGAGCCAGTCGTCCAGATAGGGGAAGACCTGAATTCCCTGGAGTCTCAGGTGGGCCGCTATCACTGACAAAACCTTGGTAAACACCCTGGGGGCTGTGGTGAGACCAAAGGGAAGGACCCTGAATTGGTAATGGCTGGCTCCTAGGCGGAAGCGGAGGAACCTCCTGGAGCATCTGTCCATCAAGATGTGGTAGTACACATCCTTGAGGTCTATAGAGCACATCCAGTCATTCTCCTGCAAGAGGGGGAGAATGGATTGAAGTGTGACCATCCGGAACTTTTCCTTGGTTACTGACAGGTTCAAGAGGGATAGATCGAGGATTGGCCTTAAGTCCCCTGTCTGTTTTGGCACCAAGAAGAACCTGGAGTAAAAGCCTGATCCGAACTGGTCTGGGGGGACGTGCTGAATGGCTCTTTTTTTTAGCATCTGCTGGATTTCTGCAGCCGCAGCCTCCCCCTGATCAGGGGGGGGGGACATCGGGGAGGAATCTGGGATTGCGAGGGGGATGAAGAAACGGGATTTGGTAACCTCTGGATATGATACGAAGCACCCATCGATCTGTCGTGATGGACTCCCAAGCTGCCAGGTTCCTCGAAAAACTCCCCCCCAACTGCCTCCAGAGTGGAGCAGTTGGGTAATCCTCAGGGTTGCTGCGTGGGCCGATCAGAGAATGATTCTCTGTACCCAAAACTCATCGGACCCCCTCTACCCCTAGGGCGGCGTCCACCCTGTCCTCCTCTGCCTCGGAAGGACTGGGTGTCCGGAGCGTCACAGGACTGTTGTGACTTCCGGAACCACTTTTCTGTCCCTTTTGGTTCTTGGAGAAAGACCTCTGGGGAACAGAGAAGTGGACTCCGACGGCAGACAACATCTTCCCGTCCTTCTCGCTCTGGACTAAAGTTTCACATACGGTTTTGACAAAGAGGGCAGAACCATCAAATGGGGCAATAGCAAACGACGCCTTAAAGGGTTCTGCGAAATCACAGTGGCGGAGCCACGCCTGTCGCCTCATGATGACGCCCGCTCCACTAGCTCTAGCGGCTCCTTCCATAGCATGGGATAGTAGCCGCATAGAGGTATTAGAAATAGACCGTAGAGTGGCCATTTGGGCAGAGTACACCTGCTTGTCCTCCGCCGACATGGACTCCGGGGGCGACCCAGCGTACTCTTTAATAAGGTCTCACTGGAGCCATATGACATGTGCCATGTAGTTCAGTGACCTTACCGAGAAGGTAGCAGAACTGAAGACTCGCTTCCCAAGGCGGTCCATCGCCCGAGACTCCTTGCTAGGAGGATGAACCGAGGGACTTTCTTGGGCCAGTTCCCTCTTGGTGGCTGCCACCACCAACATGGCATATACCGAGGATCCCTTACTTCAATGCACTCTGTTGGAGGGGGGACTAAGTATCCTATCAGGTCTCTTTGGGACGGGCTCCACACTGTCCGGTTCCTTCCACGCCCTGGTAGTGATCAGGTCTACCAGGGGGTTGGCTGGAGGGGACACCCAAGAGGTAGATGGGCCTGCTTCAAATGCCTCCACGAACACAGACTTGTCCGAGGTAGGCGTTGGGGCAGACCACCCTCCTCTTATTCTGAGCATCTCCATGATGTCTCCAAAGGAGACGTCTTCGGGGGGTGATCTTGGGGAGCCTTCCCCTTCTTCCAAATCTGTGTCCTCGGTCAAGGCCTCAGGGGAGTCCAAGTGCCTCCTTTTGCACTTGTGAGGGACCTCCTCGGGGGGGCTGTCCAAGGAGGCCTCACCAGGCTCATCATGTCCCAACAAGGGAACTACATGGGATGTTAGAGCAGGCTGTCCCTGGGGCCGGGTGATAGAAGTCAGAACCAACTGAGAGGGAGTGCGGGGTGGAGCCATAGCTGTGGCCGGGGGCCTGAAATCCCTCGACAGAGCCCTCTCCACCACGTTGAAGGCCGAAGGAGAGCTGCTCTCTCTGGGATCCGAGAGCAAACCCTCCCTCGGATCCGACAAGTGGATTGGGGCCAGAGCCGACGCTATCGGATCCGACGGGCCAGTATGCTCCAACCTGGATGGAGCTGAAGGCACACTGACACCCTCAAATCTGAAGCTCAGCTCTCGGCTCCGAGGTCTCCAAACCTGGGAAGTGGGTTGGAGAAGGAGCGATCGGGGTAAAAAAGGGGGTCGAGCTCCCATCTGCAGTTGGGCCTGGAGGAAGCTTCTCATCATCCAGTCCAAATCTGTGTCCATTAAGCTTTTGGTCGACCTAGAGGAGGCCACCGAGGCGGGACAGGAGAGCCACCTCAATGACCTCGAGGGAGACCGGGCCTCCTCCTCCTCCGGTCCCAGTGAGAAGCAAGGTGACCAGAGCTGGGAAGGAGAAGGCTCGGAGGTCTTGGAGGGAGAAGCCCGCTTAGCTGGCGGGGCCGATGTAGAGGCCTCGGCCCGCCGCTTGTGGTGCTTCTCCCTGCACTTCTCTTTTCTGGCTTCCCTATCCTCCTGGCCCAAGGTGGGAGGTTGAGTCCCGGCCAGGGAAAGGGAAGCAGTCGTGGGTACTGTATTTTTAGATATGTTTTATTTGACATACAATTTATATTTATTAAGTCATTTTACGCAGAGTATAAAAGTAGTTAAAACTTATTTAGTGTACTGTCAGCTTAAATTGTTATTGCTTTTTCAGAGTTTCGCACCAAAACAGGCTATTTAAACCTTCCAGATCCACCTTGTTGTTGTTCTGAGGAAGTCTGATTATATTCAGATGAAAGTGCTTAACCTTTGAAGTTCGGTGGTTGTTTTGTCTTGTTTTACAATAAATTTCGTTCTTCCAGTTTGAGCCGAGGATTTGGTCAGTTTGTCTCAGCTATTACACCAGGCATCTACTATTATAGTAAGTTTTCTGTACTATGTTCATCAAATTGATCACTGCTGTAGTAGCCTTAGCAATAATGTTAGATTATCCTAGTGGATAACATTTGGGAGTTGGAAGAGGAAATATCCTGGAGCCATGAAGAATGGTCCTAGCAAAGCCTGATCTGGACCTAGAGAAGGAATCAAGTCTGTAGTGTTTTGTAAAAGTAAGTACAGAGGAGCAAATTGCTGCTTTAAGAATACTTCTAGTCTCCAACCTTTTCCAAAAAGTCATAGCTGAAGCCAAGGCTTTGATTGAGTGGGCCTTGACCTTGCCTGGAATAATTTTGCTATGGTGAATATAGCAAAAGGTAAGAGCCTTAGACAACAATTTGGAAATAGTCTGTTTTGACACAGGTTGTCCCTATTTCTTGCCTTCACAAGAAATAAACAATTGATCCAAAGATCTGATTTTTTTTTTTCTGTCAAAATAGTACCCGAGTTATCTATGGAATCCAAGTTATGGAGCATCCTTTCTTCCTCATTTTTGGGCTCAGGAAAGAAAACAGGGAGATGGAGAATTTAGTTCAAAGTTATTTTCTGAGGAACTGAGATACGTTTTTGTTCTCACACTGAAAAACACACATTCTGGAAATAGTCTCAGATAAAGAAAAAAAACTTGATCAGAATCTGAAACGGAGCTCTCCCCAGAGTCTGAAACAGAAATCTAAGAAGAAAACCCTCTTGTCCAGATGCAGAATTTTGAATCTCTTCAGGGAAGCAGACATTCCTTTTTCTTTTGCCAGCAAGCAAACTGTAAGGACTAGTAGCCTGAATTAGAACCTGAGTCAGATCTAGTAAACCACTCCTGTCCAGGGAAACTTTTCTGTTTATTTTTGACATGACAAATAGGGCCAACAGTGTTGTTAATGGCAGCAGCATCTTCCTAAAGGATGGGCAGAACATTCTGACTAAACAGAGAAGGCTTTACTGCTACCTCTCCCAGGTTTGACAACAGTGGCTCTCCCTTGCCCACTGAGGAGACCCCATCAGCTGCAGAGGACATGGCTAACCCCTGATCCATAGTGGCTCTAGTTGCTATACCAGATGGATCTGGGGTAAAAGATGATTGGGCTAAACTACAACAAATGGCAACAGCAAAGTCACCCACCTGTGGCTAAGGCAAATTGCTAGTCTACTGTAGAGGCAAAGGCTATTTGCTTAACTTTTTTTTTTGTAGCTGGAAGAAGGACCGACCCATAGTGTTTGTTCCATACTCAAGCCAAAAATGTGCCTTTTTCCCAAGGAAAACAAGCAGCACAAAAAAGCAGTTTAATGCATTTTGCTAGCCCCAGAAAGTAAAAAAAAAAAAAAAAAAAAAAAAACATTTTTCAGAGACAAAATGGTTTTCATCTACTTTTAACAACTTTTATACTGACAGGAAAAAAAGTGTGCTCCTGTTTAAAAGTGTAGTTTTGTCTCGAGACAGTCCATCAGAGCACAAACACCAAGTAGAGAATATGTTTTCTAAGCAGGAAAGTACAATTAAACAATATATATTAAAAAATATTTTTTTTTTCCCCAAAGGGAATTCATCTGCCCAGCAAAAGGCACCACAAGCCAAATCCTCAAAAGCCCACAGATGAGCACTCTCTTTGGTAGCAGGAAAGCTCTGAAGGGCTTGGTGCTCAATATTGTCTTTTTAGGCAGCACAGCTCAAGCTACCCAATTGTTTGAGTGTCTGGAATGTGCCCTAAAGCTTTGGAAGCTTGGCAGCTGTCATGTCCTTGACAGGATATATCCCATATATTTAAGATTATTGCAGCAGTGATGAATATGATGAACATTCAATGGTACAAAATCCTTGACTGGGACCTGGTTATTAATGTCAGAACAACTTTAACATCTCTTACACTTGCGAAAATAATTTTTTCTTTAGCAGATTTTCTTGCCTCCTTTAGTACTTGCTACATGTCCTCATAAACAAGGTGCCTAAAAGGTGTAAAAATGAACTCATCCATATAGTTTATTGGTAGCTGTTTCAGACTGGGGTGTATCAAACTCCCCTTGTCTTATGTGAGTAGATCCAATCTGTGAGGGATTGTGTGGCAATTGCCCTTGGCCACTTCTGTAAGAATGGAGGTCCACTGTTGCCTGGGCCAGAAGGGAGTTACTGCAAAGATCTTTGGAGAGTCCTTCTGAATCTTCAGAATGACTCTGGAAATCAATAGAAAGAGTAGAAAGGCATAAAGGAACACTCCTGTCCAAGGCAATGAAAAAGCATCTGTTCTCCAGGCCTGTCTACATAGAGTCCTCTGTTTTGAAAAGAGGTAAAACCACACTGATGCATATCTATCAATTTTGGCAACCCCTTTGCCATTCTTTTAGCTCATTATAGAGACAAACATGTTAAAATCATGGTTTAAAATTGAAATGGGCCTACATGAAGCTGGATTTGATGAGTCTTTACCAACTTTGAGTATTACAGCCACCGCAGCTTTCTTCTTGGATGTTGGTGCTTCCCCTTCATTTAAAATACTGTTAAACATAACCCTCCCGATCTTTATTACTGTCTTCACCCCATCTTCTAAACTTCAACAGGAATACCATCTGTTCCAGTAGACTTTCCTGCAGATTTACTTTATGTCACTGTTTTTATTTCATCTCTTCCTGTCTTAACTGCTAATTGTTGAGCCTCATCTACTTCTAACCTTGGCATACGTAAGTCTTCCCTAAATATTTCCATTTGTGCTCTTTCTTGATTTTTACATTTCTCTGCTTTATACAAATTTTCGTAACATTTCTAAAACATCTCTAATACCTCTACAGGATATCCGGTTATTTTTCTTGTTACCAACCTTTTCTATTTTCTTTGTCTATGTCATTGTGCTAAAAGTTTTTGTGTTCTGGGGTTAATATGGAAAAAAAGGGTGCTTAACAATAATCTTTCTAAACTCATGCATATTATCTAGATACTCCCTTATTTTCTCTTTAGCGGTCTGCAGTTGCACTTCTTCTTGTTCTGTGACATTCTCCTAATTCTGCAATTCTTTAACTTTTGTCAGCCACTCTAAATAATTTCTGTTACTTCTTAACTATATCAATTTTCTTTATCTCTACCATATTTTTAAACTCCTCTTCCATTCTATACCACTCACCAGCTATACCTTTTGAAGAAATTTCTATCTTCTTTAATAACTCTCAAATAATCTCTACTACCTATTCCTTAAATTCATCACGTGTTTAACAGGTAGGTGGGGAAGAAATAGTGTCTCATTTTTACTTCATTACCCTGCACTTTTGTTTTAACTGTTATTGGTGCATGATCTGAAACAGTTATTTGATGTGTGCCAAAGTTTTCAATTAAATGCACATCTTCCTGTGAAATATACAATTTCTGTCTAGTCTAGCCCAGTTATTGTTCCTTGGGGAATAATATGTAAATTCTCTCCAAGTTCCTATTACCAAACTCACATCTTCCATACCAAATATTTTCACAAATTTCTTCAGAAATCTAGACAGTTTTGTTATATTTCCCTTTGTCCCCAGATACATCCTCACTGTTGCAAATCAAATTTCAGTCCCCACCTATAAGTAATATTCCTTGCTGAAAGTTGATTAATTATCTCAACATTTTCTTGAGCTCTGTAATAGCATTTTTAGGTGGAATATAAATACATGCAAGCATAATCCTCCTTCCATGCCAGTAGTCCCTTACTACCACAAATCTATTATTATTATTGTTATTATTATTATTATTATTATTATTATTATTATTATTATTATCCTCCTCTATCACTATTGGAGCTCTTCTAACAATTAGTATAAGTACTCCCATTTTTCTTTATCCATGATGCTCTGCTGAATATCCATTTGACAATCCTTTCTTTATCAAATTCATATGCTCACTTCTTTCCAAATGTGTCTTTTGTAGCATTGGTATTTGTACTTTGCAGTTTTAATATAATTCAATACTATTTTCTTTTTGTCTATACCTGCGAGGCCATCCATGGTCCAAAATAATATGGATAGTTTAGCAATTATGATAAGTAGTTATTATTCCCACCTATTACATATGATATATTTTTAAAGTGTTTATTTCCATCTTTTGTGTTACATGCACCCACTAATGTTTGGCATGTTAATCTTTTAGTCAATTCTTTCTTGTCATCTCCATTTGATCCTATGTCATATTTTACAAGATTTTGTTTTAATGAAAACCCTAAAAAAAAGAGAGAGAGAGAGAGAGAGAGAGAGAGAGAGCATATTAATTTAAAACAAACATGCAAAACTATTTACATCTTCAAATAATGAAGTTTGACCCTCCTGATAGGAACAATTGTCCCAAAATGACAGCTGAACACACAGGCATTACTTTACACAAACTGTTGTCTTTTCTAGTCTTATCTTTATTCCCTTCCCAAATGTGAAAGAATAGCTTGCATGCTTTCATAAACATTAACTTCTGGCCTTAAAAATACTTTGACTTTCATTGCCTGCCACTGTAGTCAGCTTGTCTCCATGGAAATATAAGAGCAAAATGTACAGCTGCCCTCAGCTACAGGATTCTCAACACACACTAAACATTTACTTGCTGAAGGAAAACTTTTCATTACATTCAGTGCTCCCTTATTTACTTGCTTATGCACAAAACGTATTAGATCAAGCCAAGGGCCTTAATTCATGTATTCACCCATGCAAAAGTAAGAGGAAATACATCAGTTCTACATATATTACAATTTGTGTACATTTACACCTCTATCCCCCACCTCAACAACACAAGATTAAATGTAATTTTGTTTTCTTCTCTATTTACATTGTAATGAGTACATTTCTAAAAACTAAAAAGAGAAAGGGGTACTTTTTACTTTAATATCTTTATTACATACAACAATAACTGAATATGTTTTACTAAATAACATGGACTTTATATCATGAATGTTTTATACAAATACTGTTAAGAACAAAACTCAGTTTACTTACAGTTAGTTTACTCCCTTGCCCTTAACTCATTCACTCCAGTGGAACTCAGGACGTTTGCTACTGTAACTTCCAATGGATGGAGCCTGAGCATTTTGAAAGAATCAAATGATGTCCTCACATTTCAAACAAATATTCATATCTCTAGAACGATAGGGGTTATAAAAGAAGTGTAAATGGCAAACTCTTCAGCACAAACTATTTATTTTTACAGTGGTGGTGTTTTTTGGGTCTAGGACTTAAACTGGATTCTGTATGTTACAGTAAATACAATAACCATTACATTTGTAGTATTTTGTAAATAAATTACAATATCTCAGCAACCAGAAAAGTTATACATATAGTGTCAGCAGCATTTTATTCATTTAGCTCACAGCTTTCATATAGGGCTAAGAAGTTATGTCTGTGTTACTTGGTTGTTGAAATATTTAGAAAAATATGACAATTATTTATATATAAATTATCATAAAAACAACAGTTAATATCTATTTAACTGCACTAAATGGGTCAAATATTAATGCAGATGAGTTCAAAACAAGACAAACCAACTAAAAGTAACCAGTAGACCCAAAGAGGCAACGTTTCCAAAAGAAAGTTCAAACGTTGAAGTTCGTAAAACGCTGCAATTAGTAAAACACTCTCATGAGGCTGAAATCACAATATTCTGTTCCGTTTATTATAACAAAGACTTTAAGTGCTGAAATAAAATACACTTTTCGTTGCCCAATACTGCGCAACTTCCTCAGAAGACAATAAGGACTGCAGTTTGTTCCCTATATTGAAAACCCTATGTTAATTGATTAATTATTTAATTATTTAATATTTTATAGGTCAATCGTTCCTTAAAAAACGTTGTTTGTGTCTACCTAATACATACATAGGCACGTATTAATGTGTTTTAAACTTGAATAAATTCATCTATGTAAATATAATAACTGTATTTGTATATACAAATATAAATAACATTATTATTCTTAGTTAGTTAAACAGTAAAAAAATAAAAACACATGTAACTATATTAACGTCTGTTAAGGAATATAACAATTGTATAGGTGTAGAAATATTAATAGGCATTTTATGGCTAGTGTGAGTCTATGTTATATAGTTAACAATAATGATATCCACCATTTAATTCTCACTTTTCAAGTCAATAGAAAGTTCACCCTTTTGAGAACTCGTCATTTTAAAAACTCATCTTTTTAAACTATTCGTTTTAAAAACTAATCATTTTTTAAAAAAATATTGATCATTTTTACAAAAACATCCTATTCAACTCACTAATAAAAAATTAATGACAGGCATAAAAGACAGCATACTTTGTTCCTGTAGTCTGGGATGCTACTAAAATAAAAAATCAATAATAACCCATATAGAACTAACATAGGTCCTATGAAAAGTTATGTATGGGTCATAATAAAATTCCATATCAAAATATAAAAAGAACACCGTAGCTAATGAAACTCCCTACCTGAATGTCACAGTGGGTAAGCCCTTATAAACCATATACTTAAATGCACAATATTTCAAAGTGTGCATTGGCACTACATTTGGAAGTATTTGACATACTTCCAAATGCAATATTTAAATCGGTTGGTAATTAATTATGTCTACCTAATACTTGTTCTTATCCAATCCTTAGTCATGTATTTTCTTGGGGGTCAAAGCCTGAATAAAGAATCATAGAGGTCAATTTAATCCATCCATATCATCTGTCCATATTTTTCAACCTCAAAATACATTTTATAGAGGACATTTCATTTATTCCCGGGTATTGATTGGCATTTGTTCTCAGCTGCCATACCAGTTCTTTTCTTTCTAGTTTTAAAGGTTCATAGTTACTTCTTGGGTCCTCACTTATTTGTTCTATGGCTTTGAATTTAAAACTGTGACCTTCATTTTCCAAGCAATGTCTAGCTAGTGCATTTTCTAACTTTTGTCTACTGATGCAATAATTATGTTCGTATATCCTGTCCCGTAATTTCCTATCGGTTTTGCCTATATAGAAAGCTGCACACTTCACGCATTTTGTTTTATACACAACTTGTTTACTATTGCAATTAAATTTATTTCTAATTTTATAAGTTGTTCTGTTTATCGTGAATGTACAGCCTTCTTCTATAAATTTACAAAAGTTGCACCTTCCACATTTTAACATCCCTGCACTAGTGACATTTTTAGGGTTTTTTATTTGTAAAATTTCTTTCAAATTAATCCCCCTCTTGTATATTATCTTCGGTTTGTCTGGTATTAAAGTTTTTAAGTGACTATCAGTTGATAGCAACTCCCAATTTTTTAAGACAATGTTTCTAATGTCTGTAGAATTCAAGTTGAAAGTTGTTATAAGACTACATGAATAGTTAATCTTCACTTCATTAGGTAAATGGGGCCCTATATCATTTCCATTTATTTGAGATGTTCCTAATAGGGGTATATATTCACCTCTTGATCTCTTAGTTTGGACCTCTATAATGATCTCTTGAATAAAGTCCACTGGGTATCCCCTTTGAAGAAAAAAGCTTTGAAGCAACTCACATTCTTCCAAAAAATCGTTGTCACTTGTGGTCATCCTTGCTGCCCTCACCATTTGACCCTTGATGATTGATTTTTTCTGGTGTAATGGGTGGCAGCTGGTAAAATGTAGGAACTTGTTGGAATAAGTTTCCTTTCTATAAATTCTAGACATAAACCTGTTATTGGTGTAATCTTTTCTCAGGTATACATCCAAGTACTCCATTGAATTCTTATTATATTTGTATGTAAACCTAAGGAAATCTGTACTCAAATCTAGATCAATAAACAGTTGTTCTATTTCTTCTTTCTTTCCTACAAAAATCAAGAAAATATCGTCAAGAAATCTTATATAAAATGGAATGTGTTTCTTGATCATATCTTTTTCCAAAATAGTCCTCCTTTCCCAATAGGCCATTACTAAATTGGCGAAACTGGCTCCGCACGGGGAGCCCATCGCCACGCCTATTTTCTGGTGGTATATTTCCTTATTAAATACATATAATTGTAGGAGAGGACTGTATCTAAAAGTTCCCTTACCAACTGAATCTCTTCAATAGGTGCTCCTAGTTCACTCAACAAGAGGGATACCCATTCCTTCCCAGTTTCATGTGGTATACTGGAATAGAGGTCTTTAACGTCTAATGTAACCAAGTAACTATCGGGCATAAATGGCAGTTGATTGACCGACCTAAGAAAAGACCAAGAGTCTTTTGAGATCTGTTTCTCCATTTTTATGTATTTTTGTAGTATTTTGTCTGCTACTTTGGAACAGGTATACGTCAAACTACCCCTACCATCTACTAAAGGCCTCATAGGTGGATCTTGTAAATCTTTATGCACCTTTGGTATACCAAAAAGGACAGGAGTCCTAATTTTAGATTGGTGTAGATAATCATACATGTCTTTTTCTATCCTTCTTTCTATGTATAATTCCTCAAAAAGAGTTTTAATTTTGTAATGGGCAGAATTCATTTCGTTTACTGACGACTTGACATAAGTCTCGCTTTCCAAAATCTTGGTCATCTTATCATTATAGTCACTGCTAAACATAATGGCAAGACCTCCCCCCTTATCAGGCTGCATTATCCTGATGGGCATTTGTCTTAACAGTGTTAGTAAATTTTTTTCTTCTTTGGTGAGGTTGTTGTTATAATATTTTTTCTTCTCTTTGAGATTCCTGAGGTCTATTTCCATTATTTTCTCAAAGAGAACCAGGGAAGGATGTAAGGGTGGGTTATATACACTTGACACAAAGTAATCCGTTTTTTTGTTAAAATCACTTCCTAGTAGTGTTAACAAGTTAAGCTTTCTAGTAAACAAGTTTAGATCTATCAACGTTTCTGCCATATTAAACTTTTTTGATGGTACAAATGTGTATCCTTTACTTAGTAATTCTACAGTTTCAACACCAATAGATAAATTAGTGTAGTTATAAATCTTAAAGTCATTTAGAAAGTTTGATACGATGTTACATATAGGTCGGTCATCCTGAAGGTTCACTATGATGTGGTCGTTGTTCACCGTTTCCTCCTCCTGTTCCCATTCTGCCTCCTGTTCTGTGAAGGACGCCTCGAGGCCTGTTCCTGAAAATTCCTGCTCCTATTATTCCCTCTATCATTACTGGTAGCAAATGTTGCATTCCCTTCCCTCCTTTCAGGCTGAGAATTATTTGGTGGGTGCCGATTTTGTTGTTGCAATAGTCTCTCACTCCTCCTAAGAGCCCCATTAGAATCGACATTCGGTTCATCATACCCTTCTTCATTGGTTTCTAAAGCCTGATTTGTATTTCCCCCATGCACATCTGCGATACCCTCTGCATTTCTCAGATAGGGCCCATTCCCAGCCGTTGGTTTTTGTGTCGATGGGGGTGGGGTGCGCTTTACCCTCACTGTAGTCATTCAGGTCTCGTTTGATTTTCTTCACTTTAGTAGCATTCATTTTGATAATATGATCGTCTATACTTAAAAAGCATCTGTCATATTCATATTGATATCTGTTAAAATCAGCATCAGCCTTAATAGATTCATTAAGTTCTTCTATTTCAGCCAATAGTTCATCTACTATATCTTGATAATGGGTACAAAATAAATTTAACACTTCCAACCCATGTTTATCAAAAAGCATTACTAAGGCTTTGTGGAAATTAGAGCCTTCTAGCAGTCCTGTAGGGAACTGCCAGTGCCTCATTCCTTTAGGCACTATTTTAAGTTTTATACACTCCTTAAAGTAAGCTATTTCGAGTTGCAGTTTGCGAACTCTAAAAAGTTTTTCATCAAACAAAGAAAGTTTAAAGTTAATGTCATTATTTACCCTTTGATTTGGTGAAGGAACATTAGATGTTTGACTGTCCAAAAACAAAAAGGGCCTGTGTACCCAATTTCTTAAGGGTTCAGGACCTTGGGCGGTGCGGTTGCGTTGTTCAACTCCAGCCGCTTCACTGCTGTATCTCCTTATGTTGTTCGTAACATTATTACTCGAATTTCCAGCCAAGATGTTTGAATAACTAGTAGATGGTACCGCCCCTGCACTTCCATTACTGCCAATTTGTAAAGGGTTTTCTGACCTGGATGTAGCCCCGTCGACCTAAAACACTCTCATGAATAATTAATCAATTAACATAGGGTTTTCAATATAAGGAACAAACTGCAGTCCTTGTTGTCTTCTGAGGAAGTTGCGCAGTATTGGGCAACGAAAAGTGTATATTGTGATTTCAGCCTCATGAGAGTGTTTTACTAATTGCAGCGTTTTACCAACTTCAACGTTTGAACTTTCTTTTGGAAACGTTGCCTCTTTGGGTCTACTGGTTACTTTTAGTTGGTTTGTCTTGTTTTGAACTCAGTACCGGATGTTTTTTTTGTCATGGACCAGATTCCCGCTAGTGGCTCCGTTTCGGATGTTAACGCTAATGAGAGCGATGGAAATCTAACTGCTCTCATTGAATTATTGACACAAAAAGTCGACCGTTTGTCACAACGGGTCGACGAGGCTACATCCAGGTCAGAAAACCCTTTACAAATTGGCAGTAATGGAAGTGCAGGGGCGGTACCATCTACTAGTTATTCAAACATCTTGGCTGGAAATTCGAGTAATAATGTTACGAACAACATAAGGAGATACAGCAGTGAAGTGGCTGGAGTTGAACAACGCAACCGCACTGCCCAAGGTCCTGAACCCTTAAGAAATTGGGTACACAGGCCCTTTTTGTTTTTGGACAGTCAAACATCTAATGTTCCTTCGCCAAATCAAAGGGTAAATAATGACATTAACTTTAAACTTTCTTTGTTTGATGAAAAACCTTTTAGAGTTCGCAAACTGCAACTCGAAATAGCTTACTTTAAGGAGTGTATAAAACTTAAAATAGTGCCTAAAGGAATGAGGCACTGGCAGTTCCCTACAGGACTGCTAGAAGGCTCTAATTTCCACAAAGCCTTAGTAATGCTTTTTGATAAACATGGGTTGGAAGTGTTAAATTTATTTTGTACCCATTATCAAGATATAGTAGATGAACTATTGACTGAAATAGAAGAACTTAATGAATCTATTAAGGCTGATGCTGATTTTAACAGATATCAATATGAATATGACAGATGCTTTTTAAGTATAGACGATCATATTATCAAAATGAATGCTACTAAAGTGAAGAAAATCAAACGAGACCTGAATGACTACAGTGAGGGTAAAGCGTACCCCCACCCCCCATCGACACAAAAACCAACGGCTGGGAATGGGCCCTATCTGAGAAATGCAGAGAGTATCGCAGATGTGCATGGGGGAAATACAAATCAGGCTTTAGAAACCAATGAAGAAGGGTATGATGAACCGAATGTCGATTCTAATGGGGCTCTTAGGAGGAGTGAGAGACTATTGCAACAACAAAATCGGCACCCACCAAATAATTCTCAGCCTGAAAGGAGGGAAGGGAATGCAACATTTGCTACCAGTAATGATAGAGGGAATAATAGGAGCAGGAATTTTCAGGAACAGGCCTCGAGGCGTCCTTCACAGAACAGGAGGCAGAATGGGAACAGGAGAAGGAAACGGTGAACAACGACCACATCATAGTGAACCTTCAGGATGACCGACCTATATGTAACATCGTATCAAACTTTCTAAATGACTTTAAGATTTATAACTACACTAATTTATCTATTGGTATTGAAACTGTAGAATTACTAAATAAAGGATACACATTTGTACCATCAAAACAGTTTAATATGGCAGAAACGTTGATAGATCTAAACTTGTTTACTAAAAAGCTTAACTTGTTAACACTACTAGGAAGTGATTTTAACAAAAAAATGGATTACTTTGTGTCAAGTGTATATAACCCACCCTTACATCCTTCCCTGGTTCTCTTTGAGAAAATAATGGAAATAGACCTCAGGAATCTCAAAGAGAAGAAGAAAGAAGAAAAAATATTATAACAACAACCTCACCAAAGAAGAAAAAGATTTACTAACACTGTTAAGACAAATGCCCATCAGGATAATGCAACCTGATAAGGGGGGAGGTCTTGCCATTATGTTTAGCAGTGACTATAATGATAAGATGACCAAGATTTTGGAAAGCGAGACTTATGTCAAGTCGTCAGTAAATGAAATGAATTCTGCCCATTACAAAATTAAAACTCTTTTTGAGGAATTATACATAGAAATAAGGATAGAAAAAGACATGTATGATTATCTACACCAATCTAAAATTAGGACTCCTGTCCTTTTTGGTATACCAAAGGTGCATAAAGATTTACAAGATCCACCTATGAGGCCTTTAGTAGATGGTAGGGGTAGTTTGACGTATACCTGTTCCAAAGTAGCAGACAAAATACTACAAAAATACATAAAAATGGAGAAACAGATCTCAAAAGACTCTTGGTCTTTTCTTAGGTCGGTCAATCAACTGCTATTTATGCCCGATAGTTACTTGGTTACATTAGACGTTAAAGACCTCTATTCCAGTATACCACATGAAACTAGGAAGGAATGGGTATCCCTCTTGTTGAGTGAACTAGGAGCACCTATTGAAGAGATTCAGTTGGTAAGGGAACTTTTAGATACAGTCCTCTCCTGCAATTATATACTATTTAATAAGGAAATATACCACCAGAAAATAGGCGTGGCGATGGGCTCCCCGTGCGGAGCCAGTTTCGCCAATTTAGTAATGGCCTATTGGGAAAGGAGGACTATTTTGGAAAAAGATATGATTGAGAAACACATCCCATTTTATACAAGATTTCTTGACGATATTTTCTTGATTTTTGTAGGAAAGAAAGAAGAAATAGAACAACTGTTTATTGATCTAGATTTGAGTACAGATTTCCTTAGGTTTACATACAAATATAATAAGAATTCAATGGAGTACTTGGATGTATACCTGAGAAAAGATTACACCAATAACAGGTTTATGTCTAGAATTTATAGAAAGGAAACTTATTCCAACAAGTTCCTACATTTTACCAGCTGCCACCCATTACACCAGAAAAAAATCAATCATCAAGGGTCAAATGGTGAGGGCAGCAATGATGACCACAAGTGACAACGATTTTTTGGAAGAATGTGAGTTGCTTCAAAGCTTTTTTCTTCAAAGGGGATACCCAGTGGACTTTATTCAAGAGATCATTATAGAGGTCCAAACTAAGAGATCAAGAGGTGAATATATACCCCTATTAGGAACATCTCAAATAAATGGAAATGATATAGGGCCCCATTTACCTAATGAAGTGAAGATTAACTATTCATGTAGTCTTATAACAACTTTCAACTTGAATTCTACAGACATTAGAAACATTGTCTTAAAAAATTGGGAGTTGCTATCAACTGATAGTCACTTAAAAACTTTAATACCAGACAAACCGAAGATAATATACAAGAGGGGGATTAATTTGAAAGAAATTTTACAAATAAAAAACCCTAAAAATGTCACTAGTGCAGGGATGTTAAAATGTGGAAGGTGCAACTTTTGTAAATTTATAGAAGAAGGCTGTACATTCACGATAAACAGAACAACTTATAAAATTAGAAATAAATTTAATTGCAATAGTAAACAAGTTGTGTATAAAGCAAAATGCGTGAAGTGTGCAGCTTTCTATATAGGCAAAACCGATAGGAAATTATGGGACAGGATATACGAACATAATTATTGCATCAGTAGACAAAAGTTAGAAAATGCACTAGCTAGACATTGCTTGGAAAATGAAGGTCACAGTTTTAAATTCAAAGCCATAGAACAAATAAGTGAGGACCCAAGAAGTAACTATGAACCTTTAAAACTAGAAAGAAAAGAACTGGTATGGCAGCTGAGAACAAATGCCAATCAATACCCGGGAATAAATGAAATGTCCTCTATAAAATGTATTTTGAGGTTGAAAAATATGGACAGATGATATGGATGGATGAAATTGACCTCTATGATTCTTCATTCAGGCTTTGACCCCCAAGAAAATACATGACTAAGGATTGGATAAGAACAAGTATTAGGTAGACATAATTAATTACCAACCGATTTAAATATTGCATTTGGAAGTATGTCAAATACTTCCAAATGTAGTGCCAATGCACACTTTGAAATATTGTGCATTTAAGTATATGGTTTATAAGGGCTTACCCACTGTGACATTCAGGTAGGGAGTTTCATTAGCTACGGTGTTCATTTTATATTTTGATATGGAATTTTATTATGACCCATACATAACTTTTCATAGGACCTATGTTAGTTCTATATGGGTTATTATTGATTTTTTATTTTAGTAGCATCCCAGACTACAGGAACAAAGTATGCTGTCTTTTATGCCTGTCATTAATTTTTTATTAGTGAGTTGAATAGGATGTTTTTGTAAAAATGATCAATATTTTTTTTAAAAATGATTAGTTTTTAAAACGAATAGTTTAAAAAGATGAGTTTTTAAAATGACGAGTTCTCAAAAGGGTGAACTTTCTATTGACTTGAAAAGTGAGAATCAAATGGTGGATATCATTATTGTTAACTATATAACATAGACTCACACTAGCCATAAAATGCCTATTAATATTTCTACACCTATACAATTGTTATATTCCTTAACAGACGTTAATATAGTTACATGTGTTTTTATTTTTTTACTGTTTAACTAAGAATAATAATGTTATTTATATTTGTATATACAAATACAGTTATTATATTTACATAGATGAATTTATTCAAGTTTAAAACACATTAATACGTGCCTATGTATGTATTAGGTAGACACAAACAAACAAAGTTTTTTAAGGAACGATTGACCTATAAAATATTAAATAATTAAATAATTAATCAATTAACATAGGGTTTTCAATATAAGGAACAAACTGCAGTCCTTATTGTCTTCTGAGGAAGTTGCGCAGTATTGGGCAACGAAAAGTGTATTTTATTTCAGCACTTAAAGTCTTTGTTATAATAAACGGAACGGAATATTGTGATTTCAGCCTCATGAGAGTGTTTTACTAATTGCAGCGTTTTACCAACTTCAACGTTTGAACTTTCTTTTGGAAACGTTGCCTCTTTGGGTCTACTGGTTACTTTTAGTTGATTAATGCAGATGAGTTAGCCATTGTGTAATTTTTAAGATGAAATATTTTTAAGCCTTGTACTGGTTTTGAAATTATTGATGCAAATATGAACAAGCAATATTTGATGCCTAGAGGTGTCAGTAGGAATTAACTGCAAATGCACCTGGAGGCATTACTGGGATGTAATGAGTTAATGTCCCTCCAAACATTACTGACATGAAATAGGGCATATACATTTTAGGCTACCACAAGTTTAACAAAGTCAACAAAAGTCCACTTGTTTCACTTTTTCTTGTAAAGCCATATTTCACAAATGTGGTTGCTGCTTTCTAATATTACATGTATGCACTCATTTCAGTGTTGCTGGTCTTCCTGTTCCTCTCCATCTCCCAACCCCAGTCTTTGGTTTAAGTCCAAGGTATCTTCAATTAGTCTAGTCAACTCCTGCACTTTTTTCTGTCTCTCAAGGATTTTCCTTTGGAAGACTGGAAAAAGGTTTCATTGGCTAATTCTCTCTATGAACTTTATTATCAGAAGAATGAAAAGCAGCATCCCCTTCTGTTTGATGGCCTGCGTTTTGCTGGACAAATTTTGCATTTCATCCTTAGACTGTTCTGCATTAAGAAATTACTTTAATCCCCCAGGGAACAATATTCTGAAGATAGATAGATACAGCAGCTTGAATTTCACACCTGCCTCTTGACACTCCCTGATTGCTGGAAAAAATTAACTTCTGCCTGGTGTGCATTGAATAATCATTTTCACAAACACTATACTAATTCCATTCCTTAACACTTTGCCCTTCTGCCACAGTTTTGTCAATCAACTTTTTCTGCTTGTAGGATTGCATCTTTACTATTAAATGTGTTGGCTGCTTTCTCATGGGCCATGTTAAAGCATACATATGATGTGCCCTTCCTATCAACAACTGCTGTGGAATACCAGTCCAGTTGCTTATTTGTGTTTTCATAAAATTAACACAGTCTGTTTTTTCAAGTTTCTCTGGTACAGTAGAAAATTTTAGGTATGCTCAGTCCTGCAACTCTATAATTTTTTGAAACAGCTAGGGCAGTCTCACACTCAGCCAGCCTTTTCTTCATTTTGACTTTTGATTTTTGCAGTTTTGTCAGTTTACCTGAAAAGCTGTTTAAAGCTTTTTCCATTTTTTCAGCCATTTGTTGTTTGAGTTGATATATGCCTTCAACATTTTTTTAATCAGTTTTGAGCACATTTGATTTATTTTTTCCTCCAGATTACTGGAAGCCATGTCTTGTACAAAAGCTGGAGCCTGAACTGCTTTTTGCTGACAGCTGCAGAATTCTTCCCAGTATGTGTTTTCTCTTGACCTTTTTCTATTTGATTTTCTTTCAGGTTCTCTAAGTTTTTGTTTTTTCTTTCTTTTTTTGTTTTCTTGCTGACATCCAGGCAGTGTACTTACTGAATTTACTAAAACTGGCAGTGGTAGTGGCACTTATTTCTCATTTTCTTGTTTTATACTAGAAGAGCTGAAATTAAGCTGTTGATCTTTGTGCAGCCATCTTGGATGTACACGTTTTTTTTTACTGTTAATCTGAAAACCCAAGCTGAGAAGATTTGTAACCCATGTAAAACACTCATGACAACTGGGAAAATACTCTGCAAAGATAAGCATGTGATCTGAATAAGGGAATATGTGAATGCCCTGCAGTCTGCAATGAGATATTACTGGAGCTAGACACTTTGTAAACACCCTTGGAGATGTACATGACTCACAGGGTAATACAGAGAACTGATATTGTGCCACAGAGACAGAAAATCTGAGGAAAATTCTGAATTTTGTGGCAGTGGGAATGTGGTGTTAGGCACCTTTCAAGTCTAGAGTTACCAAAAAACCCAGAAGATGAATGAAAGGTAGCAGAGTCTGGATAGTCCACATCTTGAACGTTGGCACTTTCACAAACAAGATGAGAAAACATATGTCAAGTACTGGTCTCCAGGAAGTGTCCCTCTTTGGCCCAAGCAACTATCTTCAATAATATCTTTTTCCTCATCTGATTTTGGGGCACTATTTCTATGACCTTCAAGGCAAGCACACTGATTTAAAACCAGAGGAAGCAGTTTATTCTGGTTTGTAGGATGAGGATGAGGAGGTAGGTTTTCCCAGTGCCATCTGTAACTCTTTTAGTTTATTCTCAGAACCCGTTTGTCTAAAACAGTCTGCTGTGAAAAGGGAAAGACTGAGATACAGTTAGTTGAAGAGATCTGAAGAAAAAGCAGAAGCCGGTGGGGGGGGGGGTGGCAGATAATGCAGTAGTCATTCTGATGTGGGGGCCTACCACCTTTTTCTAAAAGGACTGCTGCTTTTTATTTGACTACTCCTATAACTTTTTCATAGAGCTCTACTTGCCAGAATCTTGTTGGGATTGCTTATTTATGTGTGTATGCATGTATGTATGTATGTATGTATTTGTTTATTTATTTATTTTAAAGAAACCAGGAATTTTAGTAAATTTAGGAAAAAATGGTTAAAAAATCTTAGTAATGCCTTGAATCAACTGCCTGTTTCATCAAACGGTTTGAGTACCTGAGCAGTAAAAGGACCACACAAAACTTCTTTATCGAAAGGAAAATTCAAAATCTCATATTTAACTTCTAAAAATTTCTAATTATGCACACAGTCAAAAGGACTCATTACAGCAACAGTAGTTGTAGCCCTGGACATAAATTCAGCACAATGATACACACCCTTTAAAGTCTGTTTAGACACTTGATAAAGAGCTGCAATAATAGGATTCAGAAGGGTCAGCTTTCTGAATGCAAAATTACAGAAAAGAATCTCAAACTATCAACAGAAGCCAGCATGTATTTCAATATATGAGCCTGGTAATTCAAAATTCTGAAGACAAAGTAAAAGGAAAAAAGATTTTCTTCTGAAACATGTCAAAGGCTTTACCATCCTTATCTGAAGGAGAAAGACTGGCATTGACAAAAACTTAGTAGTTTGAGAAGAAATGGGAATATCTATTGGGTCAGATCTAAGATAAGAAAACAAATACCTGTCAAAGTGAAGAACTTCAAAAAGTATGCCTGCATTTTAGGGACTGATGATTGCTATCAGAAGTCAAAAGCATCCTCCAAGGCTAGTATAATATAAGGAATAGAAGTAGAGTGTGGTGTATCCACTTGCAAAGTCATAATAGCTCCTTAAAGAAGAGGGAACACTCACCTGTTCCCACTAAAATTAATTATTCATTCTGGGCAGAGTCTCAGTAAACGGAAATTCTTCTATAGGAGAAACTGAGGAATTCCTCAGAATTAGAGTCAGAGACATATGTAGAAAATTGGGATGAAGCCTTGTCTCTATCTTTATCAGAATCCTCTGATAAAATATTTTCAGGAATACTGGAACTGTGACTTAAACTTAAATTTCTCTGCTGTTCCACAGGATTCAAAACCTGAAATCAGACTTTAGCCAAAGTAAGTAATTCATCTTTATTAACAGCAACAGTGTTTTTAGAAAAATTATGTATAATGGTCTGTTCCTTTTTTCCTAGAGGCATCCCTACATGGAGACCATCTGAAGGATGGTACATCATATCAGGAAACAGGTCTCTTAGGTCAGCCACACAGAGAACAACCTCCTAGGAAAAACTTCAATGACCCATGAATGTAGTATTCCCATGCCTGGACAGGACACTGAATCAGCTCCAGTGGACATGGTTAACTCTCAGTCCATGTTGGTGGTATGAATTATACTAGGATGTCACAGGTAAGCCACTGAGTGGTCTGATGAACAATCCTTGGTCACTAAATCATCACCCATAATGAGGTAGTGAGTAAACCCACCGAGTAGGCAAAGGTTCTTTAATAGCTTCTTTTTTCTGTTTAGGTGCAGCAGGAGAAGGAAATGTATGACTGGTGAGGGAACCCATGTTCTTCTTGAGAGATAAGCCTGTTCACTGGTAAGCACAGCTGGAAAGAGTTGGTCAGAAGATAAGTATTCAGTTAAGTGTTCATAAGCCCTACATATACTTACAATTCCCCACAACAGTCTCAATAATCACAAAAGTAAATGCACATGCAGTACACTTTTGTTTCCAAATATCACGAGGATTCCTTTTCCCTAGTAAACATAGCTTTTCCCTGGTAAGCATAGCTGAAAGAATAAGATCAGATGTTAAGTTGTCATGAAGTATACACAAAATTTAAACTAATTTAATTCCCCTTTAAAATGCGTTAAGTTCTTTGTCTGAAAAAGCACAAAAAGTACAAAAGAAGCACATTTTTACAAGAAAAAGGTGTCCAAAACAGAGAAAATTAGTGAAACATTTTGTGTAGAATGTAAACATACAGAAATGACAGTCTATATAAAGAAACCTGATACCATTTTAAGAAAAAAAAAACTTCTGTAGAAGGTATGATGCCCTACCACAATGGGGGATGTACACTCTGAGAGGATGACAAGTAAAGTGCAATTTCCCTTAAGAGCACACAGCAACCACAGTCAGTCTGGGGCTGGTTTCTCTCTCTTTCTCTAGATCCCCAATACGACTCCCCACTGGCACAACTATAGGGTTGAGATGTTAGATGAGTAGCCAACGCAAAACCTCCAGCACCCTCTGTCCAATCAGTGCTTCATGTCCCTGCCCAAGTAGCTGAAACACACACACTTTGAGGTTTGATTTATACACAAACATACACACCTGAAAAAGACTGGCACAGATTTATTAGCTATGCTCCCCTTTGCCCAGACCATAAGGTAGTTTTCACTGCCACCAGCCACTAGTTATCAGCTGCTTTAAGTCCCTTAGCAAAGGGTGTCCAATCTTACTGTGTAATGATACTATTAATCCAAATGGTAATTTGACCAAGAGCAAGGTTATTAGGAGTGACCTGCACAGTGTCACCAAATAGATATGCAAGTAGTTAAGAGCTTAAATATCTCTAGATAGACCAGCCACAATTGAAAGGTTTAAATATATTTAATAATACATAATAATAGAACAAGAAAATACCAGTAAACAATCACAGTTTCTTCAGAGTTCAAAATCACAGGAAATATTAAAACAACATTGCAGGATAGTCTTATATAAACACAGAAAACATTTAAGACAGAAATTTTTTGCCAAATTATGAAAACTCTCAGCTAAATGAATAAAATGCTGCTGACAGTATATGTATAACGTGGGTGGTTGCTGAGATATTGTAAGTTGTTTACAAAATATTACAAATGTAATAGTTACTGTATTTACTTTAACTTGCAGAATTCAGTTTAAGACCTAGACCCTAAAAAATACCACCACTATAAAAATAAATAGTTTGTGTTGAAGAGGTTGACATTTACACTTCTTTTATAATCCCTATGGTTCCAGAGATATGAATATTTGTTTGAAATGTGAGGACATCATTTGATTCTTTCAAAATGCTTAGGCTCCACCCATTGGAAGTTACAGTGCAAACTTCCTGAGTTCCACTGGAGTGAATGAGTTAAAGGGAAGGGAAAAAACTAACTATAAGTAAACCCAGTTTTGTTCTTAACAGTATTTGTATAAAACATTCATGATATAAATTGCATGTTATTTAGTAAAACATATTCAGTTATTGTTGTATGTAATAAAGATATTAAAGTATAAAGTACCCCTTTCTCTTTTTAGTTTTTAAAAATGTACTCATTACAATGTAAATAGAAAATAAAATAAAATGATGTTTAATCTTGGGTTGTTGAGGTGGGGGATAAGGGTGTAAAAGTACACAGATTGTAATCTATGTAGAACTGATGTATTTTCTCTTACTTTTGCATGGGTGAATACATGGATTAAGGCCCTTGGCTTGATCTAATACATTTTTTATGTAAGCAAGTTAATAAGGGAGCATTGAATGCAATGAAAAGTTTTCCTTCAGCAAGTAAATGTTCAGTATGTGTTGAGAATCTTGCAGCTGAGGGCAGCTGTACATTGTGCTCTTATGTTTCCATGGAGACAAGCTGACTACAGGGCAGGCAATAAAAGTCAAAGCATTTTTTTAAGGCCAAAAGTTAATGTTTTATGAAAGCATACAAGGTGTTATCTTACATCTGGGAATGGAATAAACATAACACTAGAAAATACAGCAATTTGTGTAAAGTAATGTCTGTGTATTCAGCTGTCAGTCTAGGACAATTGTTCCTATCAGGAGGGTTAAACATCATTCTTTGAAGATGTACATAGTTTTGCATGTTTGTTTTAATTTAATATGCTCTCTCTCTCTCTCTCTCTCTCTCTTGCTTAGGGTTTTCATTAAAACAAAAGTCTTGTAAAATATGACATGTGATCAAATGGAGATGACAAGAAAGAACTGTATAAAAGATCAACATGCCAAACATTAGTGGGTACATGCAACACAAAAGATGGAAATAAACACTTTAAAACGATGTCATATACAATAGGTGGGAATAATAACTTCTTATCATAATTGCTAAATTATCCATATTATTTTGGATCATGAATGGCCTCACATGTATATACAAAAAGGAAATAGTATTGAATTATATTAAAACTGCAGAGTACACATACCAATGCTACAAAAGACACATTTGGAAAGATGTGAGCATGTCAATTTGAAAAAGAAAGGATTTCAAGATGGATATTCAGCACAGCATCAGGGATAAAGAAAAAGGGGAGTACTTATACTAATTGTTAGAAGAGCTCCAATAGTGATAGAAGAGGAAAAATGGATAATAATAATGATAATAATAATAATAATAATATTAATAATAGATTTGTGGTAGTAAGGGGCTATTGACGAGGAAGGAGGATTATGCTGGCATGTATTTATATTCCACCTAAAACTACTATAACAGAGGTCAAAAAAATTTTGAGAAAATTAATCAGCTTTCAGCAGAAAATATTACTTATAGCTGGGGACTGAAATTTGATTTGCAACAGTGAGGATGTATTTGGCGAGAAAGGGAAATATAACAAAACTGGGTAGATTTCTGAAGAAATTTGTGAAAATATTTGGTATGGAAGATGTGAGTTTGGTAATAGGAACTTGGATAAAATTTACATATTATTCTCCAATGAACAATTACTAGGCTAGACTAGAAAGAAATTGTATATTTCACAGGAAGATGTGCATTTAATTGAAAACTTCGGCACACATCAAATAATTGTTTCAGTTCCTAACTGTATCTGAGAGAATTTACTGTACCCTCGTTAACTTACTTCCGGAGGCAGTCAAGACAGATGTGGTAAATGGGTTTTCCAGCTGATGCTGTCTGTTCAAAGACAAAATGCATAGTTTCTCTGTCAGAGAGTTCTTAAATTAATATCAAATATTCCTGTTGAGTTAGCTTGCAGGATGACATCACTTCTTGTCATCTGACTTTAGTTCCCAAGGTAAACCCCCACTGCTAAAAACAGCCAGCATTTAGCATCTTCCTGTGAAAATACATAGCCTTAGATGTTTGCAGCTGCTGGAAGACATAAAACAATAAAACACTTACAAGACAATGCAAAAATGTCTTGTTCTAGACATTATGTCTCCTGTTGCACTGAATCTGAAAGATATCATCTCTTTTTAGGACCCAGCCATAAAGTAACTCAGTCTCAACTATTCCTCTGAAGTTAACTTCTTGTGTTGCAGTTTTCATTGTTAAAAATATATACATCTAAAACAGTTACAATATTGTATATACATTTCTGCTCAATATTTGACAAAATATCTCTTCCGTACACGTCTGTACAATATGATATACAGTTCTAATACAGTTGTAACACAAGCAATTGCATCATGCTGGTATTGACAAATGATACACAAACACTTACAAAATTCCAGATAGCTGGGCTGGCAGTATCTCCTTCTGTCACACTTCTATATAAATCATATTAATATTTAAACAACAGAATTATTTACAAAATTCCAGATAGCTAGGTGGCGGTATCTCCTTTTGTTACAGAAGGGTTACCCAGATGGGACTTATCTGCCAACAATGGAAGATCAGAGACAACCTCTGAATCTGTGAAGCACAAAAGAAGTGCTCTTGAGTGTGACAAGAAAATTGGGTATTTTTGGCACCCAGGCTGCTGTTTTCCCTCTTTACAGCTCATGCCACAGCAGTCCTTACATATGTGTGGAGGGGAGCCAGATAGGTTTAGAGTCTGTCTGGCTGTTATATTCTAGGCAGCATATAACCCATATAGCTTTAGGTTACTACAGGAGTTATACTGATGAGCATCAGGTATTATGCTGAACAGCATATTTACAGGCATGAAGCAGTGAAACCATTGTTTTTTCTTTTCTTCCTGTGGAGAAGGTTGGTTGAGAAAATGTCTTTGAACTTACTTGATTGCTTTATAGTTGGATTCCTTGCACAAAGACACAATGCCATCTCCTGACCCAACAAGAAGATCTCCTGTTTTTAGTATCTGAAGTGCTGTGACACCCTATAGATAGAAAGATACAAAACTATAAATGTTATAAAAATACCCAACAGCAACAGACATTAACATCACCTTGCTCATTGAGTTAGTTTTTTTTACAAATAATAATGTACAGTTGTATGAATATACTCGCCATAACAGTAAACATTTTAAGAATAGCTGTACTGCTGTAGGACTTTATAACTTTTTAGCATTGAAAAAGAGATATTTTGACTCAAAAGCTTTTACTGTTTATATGAATACATTTTGGATGGTAAAGTCCTTGCTCGCTACTTCTTTTTGGATTTATTAGTGTTTGGGACTTATTTGAACACCAAGAGAATTTGTTTGCTTGGACTTTATAAATGTACACAGGATAAGATGAAAGAAAAACATCAGGTTAGATATTTGCCAACAGAACAATAGTCATACGGGTGGGAAGCTGCAAACGTATGCCACAGCTGTTAAAATTAGATTACTTCAAACATCACTCTTAAAATCGGAGAAGATAGTGGAAACATGTACCTTAGGTCTTAACTCTAGGGTCTACACTGCTGGTAGCATGTGACACATTTGCTTGCTACCACTTGCTTGAAAAAGCAAGTATTCAAACCTCCACTAGCCTGATCTACCTAACCCTATAAACTCTGTACATCTCTACCAAAACCCTATTTCTAACCCTAATACAGCCACCCAGTTCCCAACCCAAATCTTTGCTTTCTTAGCCTAAATATAAAGTCCCAGATTGCTCCTGAAACCTAAAACTCCAGCAAACTTTTTAAACCTAAATTAAATTCTTAATAGCCCCTAAACCCAAAACTCCTTTCCCACTCTCAAACCCTAAGCTACCCCTCCTGCCCCCCACAGCTGCTGCTCTGACTTCACTCAAGCTCAAGTAATGTGCTCAGGTACACTGCAGCAACTACTTGTTCAAACTCATATTTGAGTTTAAACATGAGTGACAGTCTACACTTACTACAAGACCCTGACTCTGAGAAAGTTGGTTTCTTGCACATGGGATGCAAGTGCTTGTAGCAGAACCTTAAAATATAGTTGCATAAGTCTTTCTTATTTGTTAAATAGATGTTCAAATTTCACACTGCCCTAGTAGTATATGGGTTCTGTGCCTGAACAAGTCCCACATTGGCAACTTTCCATAGCTCAAAAGGCCCCCGTCTGACTCTCTGCAACAGGGGATTGGCTAAGCCTCTCCCATCAGGGGAAGAGTAACCCCTACTACAGAACCTCTGTTATTTAGATGTTTAGTGCTAAGTCAAATGAACCAAGAATGATCTGATGTACAAATTTTCTGAAACAAACCAATCTGCAGCCAAAAATCATTAACACAAGTAACCAAAGCCAACCAACACCACAACAAGGTTGGATAACAAACTATATACAAATAAAGGGGAATTGTGTGTGGGTGAATTATATCTGACACTGAGGAGTGTGAAACTCGAAGATCTACAGTTGCAGGTAAGCAGGACTTATGCAACTGTACTATGCCTCAGTGGAATAGGAATAGATTCCCAAAGCTTACCCCACCTGAGAGGAGAAAGGAAAAATGTCAAGTACCTCCTGGATAATGTTCCTTACAAAGCCTGCTTTGGAACTTGAAAAATAATCCATTTTGTAGTATTCTGTAAAGGTGTGAACAGAGGACCAGGTTTCTACCTTTAGAATGCTTCTAGAGTCCACTCCTTTCCAGTATGCCATCGCAGAGAATAAGGCTCTTGTAGAATGTGCCTTAACCTTGCCTGGAATACATTAACTATCGTGGGAGTAGTAAAAAAACAATAGCAGAGGAGAAGAGCAATCCATTGCTTAGAGAAAGGTCGACCCTTCTTAGTCCCAAAATAAGAAATAAACAGCTGCTCAGCTTTCCCGAAGGACTTGGTTATATCAAGGTAGTACCTAATCTGCCTGTGCCTATCCAAGGTATACAGAATCTTCTCTCCCTTGTTTTATTGTTCTGGAAAGGAAATTGGAAGAGTGATAGCTTGATTCAGGGTAAATTCAGAAGTAACTTTTGGCAAGAAAGGAGTAGTAGTGTGTAGGACAACCCTGTCCTTGTGGAAAATTAGATAAGGTGGGCCCACCATGACAGCTTGCAGATGAGAGACTCACCTTGCAGATGGAAGAACAGTAAAGAAAAGAGGTACCCAAGTAACGAATTTCAAATCAGCCAGACAGGCAGATTCAAAAGTAGATAAAAAAGAAATTATGTTTTACCATAACATTCCATCTGTGTTGTAGATCTTTATTCATTAATTACTGTTAGGACTTCGGTTCCATCCTCGGAACTGACACGGCTGCTACCAAGCTCGCACCAGCCAAAAACTCTCAGCTAAAACCTACCCACAATGCCCCTCTCATAGTCTCTTCAGACTGAGTTTGCCCGCCATTATAGTATAGAAGTAATAATAGTGATAGTAGGAGGCTCTGTCTGAGCAAATATCTTAACTAATAAGGAAATCCTAAAGTCCACCAGGAGATATGGCAGGAGGAAGGAGGGCGGGAAGTAATGAATGAATAAAGATCTACAACACAGATGGAACATTATGGTAGGACATAATTTTTTTATCTGATGTTGTAAATCTTTATTCATTTCTTACTGTTAGAGCTGAGTCCCCAGCTACTAGAGTCCTAGGTGACCATAAGGAAGGACATTCCTGAGCACCATAGAACCAAAAGATGCTCATCCCCTGGAGGCCAAATCCAATTTGTAATGAGTAATAAAGGTATGAGGTCTTGCCCAAGTGGCTGCTGTGCAGATGTCATCCATACAGGCTCTGGAATGAAAAGCCACTGAAGTAGCCATCGATCTAGTAGAGTGAACCTTTATTTTGGAAGGTAAGAACACTTTGTTCTGATGACAGCAGAAAGTGATGGCATTTTTAAACCAAAAAGTTAAAGTAATTTTGGAAACAGGCTTACCCAATCTGGGTCCTGCAAAGGCCACAGACAATTGATCCATTTTTCTGAAAGATTTAGTTTTGTCCAAGTAGAAACAAAGTTGCCTATGAACATCGAGCAGAAGATATTCCCCTCTATTTGAATGGTGAGGAAAGAAAACCAGTAGGTCAATAGATTGCTTAATGGAAAACTCAGAAATGATCTTGGGCAAAAAGGAGGGGTCAGTACATATGAACACTGTTTCCCTATGAAAAATTAGGTAAGGTCTGTTGACACTCAAGGCCTGCAACTCAGATACTCTTCTCACTGAGGTAAGGGCTACTAGAAGTAGAGTTTTCCAAGGCAAAAATTTTATATCACAGGAGTTAGAAGGCTCGAAGGGAGGACTTGTTAATGTCTGAAGCACCAAAGTCAAGTCCCATGGCTCTATAGGAGGCTTGACCGGAGGTGTAATATGTAATACTCCTTTCATGAAGGTCTTGCACAGTCAGTGTGACATAACAGATGAATTATCAATTCCATTGTGAAAATTTGCAATAGCTGCTAAATGCACTGTAATTGTCAATGCTGAAGCTCCTGCATGCAATAGAGTAGTCAGGTATTGTTGGATGTTCTTCCAAAAGAACCCAAGAAAGTATGTGCATCTGCTGCTAAGTCATAAATTACTATACTCTTTTCTCTGCTAACTGTTGTACGATTCTTCCTGTCAGGAATGCCAGCAGCCTAACCCCCTTAACTCTATCCCCCTGCTCTTCATACCCCTTCAGCTCCCCCAGTTACTCTTGCATCCTTCTCCTCCTAGACTTCTTAGCCCTAGTATTCCCACTAGAGGGCATTCTCCTCTCCACTAAATTAAACTTTAACTCAAAGCTCTCTTCTTCTGTTCCAATAGCTCCAACATTTCTGTCCCTCTCTCTTTTTCCCTAATACCTTCAGCCCACTCTTCCTACCATTTCTAGGTCCTCTCCTCTTACACCTCTACCACTTACCCTTTACAAACGCTGCTCCACTGATAGTTTCTCGCTCCTCTCCTGCCCTCCTGGGCTCTACCCGCTCCATTCGCCCTACGGGCTCACTCCGCTCCCCTACCCTGCCCCCAATTCCACCCGCCCCCAGCACCTCTACCTTTATCCTTCCTCCAACCACACCCACTGCCATTCTACTCTAATCAGCATCTCACGTTTTGTACACACCCTCTTTTCTTTCCCACCAAAACTAACCTCCACTCAACTCCCCATCAACATCCTACCTAACCAACTCTATTCCATTCCCACTCCCAAACCACACCTCCTCAATATCTAATACAACTCTCCACACTCTTAATACTACATGGTAGTAACTACCAGTTCCTCTTACATAATTTATCTCCTTTATACCATATACCCTACTATATTTTCTCCTCCTAGTAACTCTTCACAACATGCTCTCAAAACAATCTTTCATCTCCCTTTTACTACTACTCCTCCTCATCTTATCCTATCTGCACTATCTCTCCCAGCCCACTATTTCCTTCCATTCTCAATCCTTCCATGTAACCAACCATCAGAACTCACCTCTCTCACACTCACACTCATACTCTCCTATCTCCCCCTATTTATACCCCACAGATAATCTCTTTCTTTTCCGATACAAACTTATCACTTCCAAAACAATCTCCATTCCCATAACCACTAACAAATTTCTCCAACTTACAATAAAACCTGATCTTATTACCTTACTGTCTTCTCATCTAAACTACTTCTTCCTTCATCCAATTATCGCTCTCATATCTGGTGATATACATCCTAACCCAGGCCCTACCACCATAGCCACCACAAACAAATCCTTGTTACTTACTTCTTTAAACTCCCAAAGCATAGTAAACAAAGTCCCAAACCTTCATGCTTGGCTCATACACAATAAACCTGACATCCTATCTATTTCTGAAACCTGGTTAAAACCACATATAAAGGACTCTGAAATAATTCGTCCAAACTACTCCATCATAAGAAAAGACAGGCCTCACAAAAAAAGGTGGAGGAGTAGCTCTCCTATACTCATCCTCCCTAATAGTTACTCCCTATAATAAACCTATACCACACTTTAACAATGCCAAACTTCTTCTTACTCTACTACAAATCAATAATCACAAACACATATGTCTTGCTTCCCTCTATATCCCCCCAGGGGATAATATTTCCACACTTGAACTCATCCTTTCCTGGCTCTCTAGTAACATTAGTAACGAAACCATAATCCTAGGAGACGTGAACATTAACTGGGCCTGCATTCAGTCTCCAACAAACTCCATTAACATCAACCTCTACAATTTCTCACAGCTAATCAGTTCCATAACTCGCCCTGCAAAAAATCTCTCCAGTGGAAGTATCCTGGATTGGATCCTTGTTTCCCATCCTCACTATTTCCCCAAAAGTGGCACTCTTCCCGATCCCCTTAGTGACCACATACCCATCTTTACCCACCAACTTCCCTCTATCTTACAACGAACCCATAACTATATTACTATTCATGACCAAAAAAAATTTAACCCAACAACCTTCTCGAACTCCTTACAAGCAATTAATTGGAATTGTCTAAAAACACTACCACTAGACAGTGCAGTTTCCCACTTTAACTCGATATTCTTAAAAATATTAGACTCCCAGGCCCCCTTAAGGACAAAGAGAATAAAAACAAAATCAGCTCCCTGGCTTTCCAAAAATACTCTTGCTACCATGAGACATAGAGATAAAGTCTGGGCACGCTACTAGAAAAATATGACACCACTGCTCCACAATGAATATAAAATGCTTCGAAATAAAGTAAAAAATCTCATCACTTCTGATCGACAAAACAACTTCTCTACTCTCCAAAACCATAATAAAAACAACCCTCAGAAATTCTGGAAAGGCATCTCTAGTCTCCTTCACCCTAGTAAACCAGATTCTCCCACCCCAGACTCAAATGCTCCAGAATTAGTTTTGGCCACACAATTTAACTCCTTTTTTATTGACTCTATTTCCAAATTGACCTCTTCATTCTCCAACACCACCACACTCCACAATACTCCCTCACCCACCCCTACTCACACTCTATCTTTAACCACTACTACTCCCCATTCCCCATCTACCAAATCCTCTACCTCCTCTTCTACACAAACTTCTCCCTCATCTCAATCACCCCCTAATTCCCCCTCTCCTGACTCTCCCTTATTCTCATTAAAACCCATACCTACATCTACTATAAAGAAACTCCTTCTGAAATTGAAGCCATGTACCAATGCTCCTGATAATATCCCTTCTTACTTTCTTAGTATAGCTGCAGAAACACTTGCCTACCCCATTAGCATCTTAATAAACCATTCCATACAAGAATCTACAGTACCTCAAATCTGGAAACAGGCCTTTATCTTACCTCTACACAAAGGTGGTAACAATAACAATGTAACAAATTTCCGCCCCATAGCTATCCTGTCCCCTATCTCTAAAATCCTAGAAAAATGTGTCCAACTTCAACTCCTTCCATATCTCCTAGATAATCACCTTATAACTCCCACACAACACGGATTCAGATCAAATCATAGCACCATGACAGCCCTCCTCTCCTTCCTTGAACTTGTAAATAAAGCTTGTGATTCTGGCCAATTTGTCTCTACCCTACTACTTGACCTCTCCAAAGCCTTTGATACTATATCACACAGCCTGCTTTTAGCTAAACTCTCTGAACTTAATCTATCTCCCTCCTCCTTGAGTTGGTTCTCTAGCTACTTATCCAACAGAAATCAAGCAGTAAAATGGAAGAAAGCCACCTCCTCATTCCTTAGTACCCCTACAGGAGTTCCACAAGGCTCCATACTGGGTCCCCTTCTCTTTAACATATTTATAAACAATTTCCACAAATCTATCCCATTCTCAAACATCATCCAATATGCAGATGATTCAACTATCATCTGTTCTGCCACTTCTATCGCTATGCTTCAAAAACTAACTCAAGATGCCTTCTCTACCACAGAGCAATGGATGTTAAGTAACCATCTAGCTCTGAATGCTTCCAAGACCAAACTAATGATATTTACTCCTTCTAAACTTACTCCTTTTGATATGAACACATTCTCAATCACTAGTCAAAATAACTCACCTCTAGAAATAGTGTCAGAGACTAAGTTACTTGGGGTCCAAATTGATAACCAACTTAAATTTAACTCTCACCTACAACTAAATATCAAAAAACCCCATCAGAAACTAGGCATGCTTTACAGACAGAATCCCTACCTCACACCTGCCACTAAAATTACTCTCTCCACTTCCTTCCTTATCCCCTCCCTTCTCTATGGTGCCCCACTCCTAACTAATCTTCAGTCCTCTTTAAAAAAACAGCTCTCCTGTTGCTATAACAAAATCGCAAAATTTGCCACCAGCCATAGGTCCTCCACCCATCATTGTTCCTCCCTCCAGAAACTACAATGGCTAGAACTTCCTAATCAACTAACTTACATTCAACTAACTCTAGCCCACAAGCTTATTCTCAACCCCTCCCTCTGTCCATCCCTTTCATCTGCCTTTAAAATGCACCTACCCAATAGAGTATTAAGGTCAAACAATCAAAACCTACTAGAAGTGCATAAACCTACTCATCTCCCAGGCAGAAACCTTCTATCATTCAGCTTAGCTCACCATTGGAACTCCCTACCACCATCCATCCGCACCACCTCCAACCACTCTACTTTCAAAAAATCTCTTCACTCACATCTAGCATCACAGTGGGAATGCTCTTGCTCCCACCCTACATAACTAACTCTGTCCCATCACCTCCCCTTCTCCTTCCTGCTAACTTCCCTACTATACCTATAGAATTGCATAAAATGTACTAGACAGGCCCTTGAGTTTACTTCCCCCACTATGCAATGTCCTTTAGCATCACATTGTACATTTCCTTAGTTAGTACGATTCCTCTCAAAGCTGTATTCTTTGCTATATTTGTTGTACTATTGTTGTATAGTCTTCTCAATCTGTATTGTTATATTTGGACATAATTTGTTTTTAAATTTTTTTCTTCCTTATTTTTGTATAACTTTCATTACTACCTGCTGCACCTATATTGTTCTGTTACATGTATCTTTTTTTGCTTTTTTGGAGCTTTTCTCCCCAGGACTCCATTGAAAACGGGTGCTTTATGGCCCAATGGACCATCCTGGTAAACCAACTGCAATAAATAAATAAAATAAATAAAATGTTCTGAATAGGAATAAAAAAGGGATCTATGTTATGTTCTCTGGTCCATCTAGAGAACCTAGCCCACTTCTACAATAAATTTTTCTGGTGGAAGGTTTGTGCAGAGCCAGAAGAATCTCGTGAACAGGGGATGAAATATCAGGGTAGCCTGGCAATCATCAGAAGTGGAGAAACCAAGCTGTGAGCTTGAGGCTGTGGAGATTGGGGTGAATCAGTTCCTGAGGAAGATACAGCAGACTTTGGGATTGATCCAGGATCCATGGGCTGTAAATCAGATGAGGCCATAGGAAAGGGAACCAGACTTGACGGGGCCAATAAGGGGCAATGAGGATCACTCTGCTTCTCAACCTTTGAGCTTTCTGGAGGAATTTCGGGATGAAGGGAAATGGGGGAAAGGCATACAGCAGACCCGGGGGCCAATCGTGCATCAGAGCATCCCTCAATGGCTCCCCCTGAGGGAGGATCAGGGCAAAATAGCTTCTGCATTTGTTGTTTACGGGAGAAGCAAACAGTCGCAGCAAGGCCTGCCCCAACGGAGAAAGATCTGATCTGCTATTATAGGACTGAGGGACCACTCATGAGGCATCAAAATGTTCCTGCTCAGATTGTCCGCTATAAGATTGGAAGTCCAGGGAATGTATGTTGCTATGAGAAAGTGGTTGGAAGCCATCGCCCAGTGCCAAATTCTCATGGCTTCCCGATACAGAGGGTAAGATCTGGTTCCACCTTGTTTGTTGATGTACCAGACAACTGACATGTTGCCTGATTGAATTGCAATAGTCGCGGAAGGAAAGGATGTGTGGAACGCTTGCAACGCTAAGAGAACTGCCCTCAATTCCAGGACATTTATGTGCAAATTGGCCTCCATGGGGGACCAGGTGTCTTGACTGTCATTCCCTGGAAATGTCCCCCCACCCTAACAGGGAATTGTCCGTGGTCACTGTGGCCCTGGGGAAGACAGAACGGTCAACACCAAAGATTTGATTCTGGCTTCATCCACCAAAGCATTTGTTTCTTGCAAAGATTTGTAACGCGTATCATGTGATCAAGTGGGTGAGTTAAAATAGACCACTGTGATGAAAGGACTCATTCCAATAGTCTCATGTGCAACCTCACCAGTGGTAACAAGGTAATGGTTGCTGCCATAGAGCCCAGTAGTTGCAGTACAAGGCATGCTGCTACAAATGTCTGCAGGAGGAGGACTTGAATCTGGTTTCTTATTTTTGAAAGCCTGTGAGAAGGGAGGGAAGCTTGACAGGATGTTGTGTTGAAGACTGCTCCAATGAATTCCAGTGCTCTTGATGGAGACATGTGCAATTTGTCCATGTTGCTCATGATACTTAGGCGAAGAGCAAGACCTTGAGTATAAGAGAGACTGAGAATGAGAAGATTCCTGGATGTGGTGGTAAGGAGCCAATCATCTAGATATGGAAACACCTGGAATCCTTGTAGTCAGAGATGAGCTACTATGACTGCCATGCATTTGGTGAACACTCTAGAGACCAAAGGGCAGTAACCTGAACTGATAATGATTGACTCCCAGCCAGAAGCGGAGAAAATTCCAGGAGCATTTGTCCATCTTTATGTGGTAATACATGTCGTGGAGTCCTACAAAGCACATCCAGTTGTCCTTCCCCAGAAAGGGGAGAAAGGACTGTACCGTGACCATCCACAATTTTTGAGGTTTGTTGAATTTGTTTAGTAAACTGTGATCCAAGATTGGTCTTCAGTCCCTTGTCTTTTTTGTCACTAAAAATAACCTCAAGTAAAAGCCGGATCCTCTTTGGTCTGGTGGGACGGGTTGGATGACTCTCTTTCTTAGCAGCTTTTCGATTTCTAAGGCTGCGACCTCCCTCTGACTGGATGGGACATCAGGGATTTGTTTCACAGGTCTGGGGTGACGTTGAAAGGGATATGATAGCCACTGGAAATTATCCTCTGCACCCATGCATCTGTTGTTATGAGTTTTCAAGCCTGTAGGTGCAGGGAAAATTGACCCCCAACTACTTCCAATGGAAAGCAATTGGGCTACTGTTCAGGAGCGCTGGAAGGGTCTGCCAGAGAAGGAATCTCTACTGCCCTGGTTACGTGGACCCCCTCTGCCCCAAAAAGGGGCATCTTCCAAATGAGTTGCCCCCTCTGTCCTGGGGGGATTGCTCATCACGAGTGTCATATAATGATCTTTGGGACTTCTTGAACCACAGTTTTCCTCCCCTCTGATTCCTGGAGTAGGACTTCTGGGGGTGGGTGAAAAAACATGCCCACATCAGACAAGGTTTTTCCATCCTTCTCGCTACGTGAAAGTGTGTCTCTTACTTTGTGACCAAAAAGGGAAGATTCATCAACAGGCGCATTGACAAAGGAAGATTTAAAGGGGTCCGCGAAGTCACACAAACCCATCCAAGCATGTCGTCTCATAATGATGCCCAATGTGGCTGCTCGAGCTGCCCCCTCAGTAGTGTGAGAAATAAAGTGCATCAAGGAGTTCGAGATTGATTCCAAGGTAGCTAGCTGAGAGGCAATGGTATCACACACCTCCTCAGGCAACACCTCCACCAAAGAGGCAGACATTTCAGAAATTAGGTCTCTTTGGAGGTGAGTAAAGTGTGCCAGGTAATTCAGTGACCAGATGGCAAAGGCTGCTGAAGCGTAGGTCCACGTCCCCAGTCTGTCCATAGTCCGAGACTCCCTGTTCAGGGAATGAACAGTGGAACTCTCTTCCACCAGTTCCTTCTTGGTGGCCGCTGCCACGACTATGGAATTGACTACCAGTTATTTGGAACAATTGGGCTGGTCTTCTGGGGTGGACAAAATTTTATCAGGCCTCTGGGGGACGAGTTCTATGTTGTACGGGGCCTTCGAGGCATGCTGCACAATAAGTCGAATGAACTCATCTACAGGTGTGGTCATCTAGGAAGTAGATGGCTGAGCACGGAAAGCCTGTAAGAACACTGATTTCTCTGAAGAAGTGTTGGAGGGCTTCCAGTCTCCTCTCTGCTTGAGGATCACGAGAATGTCTCCAAATGAGACATCTTCCAGGGGACGCTGTGGAGACTCTTCTCCCTCATCACAATTGGTGTCTTCAATGATGGATTCCTCAGGGGAATCAAGATGCTTCCTCTTGCAAAGTTTTTTCTGGGGTGGCTTCCCAGTGGGATCTTCTGAGGAGGACTCCAGAGAGAGGGGTTCCCTTGGAGGGCAAGCCTTGTGGCTCCCCGTGCTCAAGGTTCCAGAGCAGGAGGGTGAGACAGCTGCAAGCTAGAGGGGGATTCTGGTTCCAATGCCAGTGGTGTCAACTGCAAGCCTGATGAAGCAAAGACCATCTCCATTACCTGGAAAGCAGGCCTACCTGAGGTGGGATGGGAGCCAGGAACCGAGAAGGACAACCTCAGAACTGGGGTCACACCCCACCCTGAGGAACCCCCCTCCAGGTGAGGAGCTCTGAGAGGACTGGCAGCTTCCAGGAGAGCTGTGGCCATAGACGGTCCCACAGAAAAATCGGTGCCGAACTAGGTGCCATGGTGCCGACAGCCCAATCACTGCTCTGAGAGTGCCCCAGATCCAAAGGAGCCATGGCACCAAGAGTAATTGGTGCTAACAGGGAAGTCTCTATTGTCTGTGCTGAGACAGTATGTACTAGGATGGCCATCGGTACCAAAGTCTCCAAAACCCGGCTGGAGGTTGGAGGAGGATAGACAGGAGAATACGCCATGAAAGCTTCCCCTCCACATTGGAGGGAAGACCTGGTCTGGGTGGTTAATCCTGTAGCTGCCAGAAACTGGTCTACAACCCTCACTACATCCTTTTCCAAAAGACTCCTGGTGGATCTGAAGGATGCTGTCAATGGGGAGTCTGGTCTCTCAAGAAAGGGACTAAATTTCTGTCCCAAAAAGGGGTCATAAGAAGGAGAATATCTAGTTCTTGGAAGGTGCTCGATCTTCAGAACTGAAGGAGCCATTACCAGAGGAGCCATGTAAGACATTAGCACCATGGCCAGGGAAGGTGTTGATGCAGGTACAGTAGTCGGGGCCCATGTCACAAGCAAGGTCCACACCGTGAGAGATGGTGCCAAGGTCGGTGCAGTGGAAGGAGTCTGAGTCAGAGACCCTTGTGCCAAAGTTGTCTGCGCTGACAGAGCGAAAGAAGACCGGTGTCGACTCGGTTCTGAGGAGGATGGGGATGTCAGAACCGAGACTCTGTTTCTCCTTATGTCTTTTAACATCTGTATGCTTAGGAGGTGGTGAGACCTACGTCCCAGAAAGAGCCTCCGCAAAGGGTGATTTTAACATACTCTTAAGGATGTTTGTTCTTGCGTTCAACCAACATACGGTTGCTGAAACTAGAACAAATGTCGCAAGAAACATTAAGGTGGTCAATGTCCAAACAGTAAACACACTGGGCGTGACCATCAGAATTGGGCAACTTACGCACACACATCACATTGTTTGAAACCAAGCTTTTCCATCATAATACAGAGTATAACCACACTAACCACACAATAAACTAAATAACTAACAACAAGACAAGAGAAATCACTTCTTTTTTTTTTTTTTTTTTTTTTTACAGATAAGGAAAGAGTACCAACAATGGTACTAAGAAATACCAAAGGTAAGAGAAGGGCCTACTAAGGCAGGGAAAGAGGGAGTAGTACCAACGATGGTATGAGGAACTACCAAAGGTAATGGGTAGGGCTTAGTCAGGAAAGAATAAAGTAGAGATAGAAAAAGAGTAGAGATGACAAAACTGTCTTACAACACACTAGAATCGAGAAAAAAAACACAAAAAGCTAACACTTAGCTGAGAGAAGGCTTGGCACATCTGACAAGAAAAGCAGCAAACAAGATCTGAAGAGACTATGAGAGGGCCGTTGTGGGTAGGTCTTAGCTGAGAGTTTTTGGCTGGCACGAGTTTCGTAACGGCCGTGTCAGTTCCAAGGATGGAACTGAAGTCCTTACAGTAAGGAATGACTAAAGATTTACATCAGATGTCAAATTTTCAAGAACAAATTTGAATTTACTCCTTTTAAAAAAAGTTTGACTACAAAAAGAGACAAAAAGGGGGATCCATGGGTCAACAAGCAGAGTCAGTTGCAAGATGCATCTTGTTAGATGCATAAGATAAGCCATCATTGAGTAGCTCACACCGATACTTCAAAACCTGAAGGGTACACACAATACCAGTCCGTCAACCTAGAAAACCACTTCCACTGGTAAACATAAGATTTTCTAGTTGCAGGTTTTCTTGCCTCACTCAGTAGCTGCTGCTCATTCTCATGTAACAAGTGCCTAAAAGGTATCAAGTATCATTTAATGGCGGTACACCAGTCACCCTTGACTCTCTGAGAGCAGCTTCAGAGTGTGAGGAAGCTTGTGGTAATAGCCCTTGGTCAAGTACAATAAAATGAAGAATCAACTTTGCCTGGGCCAAAACGGGGGGGGCAGAGCAATAATCTTTGGTAATTCTTTCTGAATCTTCAGACATAATTGGTGGAAAGCATGGGAATGCATAAATCAAAATTCCTGTCCTTGGAATAAGAATGCTTCAGTCCTCCAAGCATGACTGCAAGAATGTCTTGAATAGTATTTTTCCAACTGTCTGTTTTGAAAGGAGGCAAACAGATCTATGTGAAGTGTCCCCCACATCTGGACCAAATCCAGGCAGACTTCTGTCCCAAGTTTCCACTTGTGAGAGTCTGTCTGGGATCTGCTTAATCTGTCTAGCACTATGTTTTCTCTAATGGGCTGTATTAGACCTGAAGTATCAGAGAATGCTGTAAGGCAAACTCACAGTTCATTGCTAACTGACAAAGAGGGTATGACCTTGTACCCCATTTGTTTATTCAGGTACCACATTATGGTGTCATATGTGACCATTAAAAGAGGACCTGGAGACCATAAGTGGTGAAGAACTTTTAAGATCTGAATCACTATTAACATTTATTTGCTTTGTAATATAAGAAGTACACCATTCACCTTGCACTTGAACTACCTTGTACACAGTTCCTCATGCAAAATCTGACAAGTCCATCTAGACTGAATGAACTGGGGACTGCGGGGAGAAGGGAAGATCTGGATTGAGAGACATCCGAACCTTCCACCACTGTAATTCTAAATAAAATTCACTTGTCCAAATAGTGAAAAAAAATTAAATACATGCCCTTAAATCAAATAACAACATAAATAAGCAATTACTTAGAGATTCCCTTGTCAGAAAAAAAAAAAAAATCTTCACAGAAAATGCAAATAAAGTAATTTGCTGTAAAATCCTTATTTAACAATTAAAATGAGTATATCAATGTTAAATCAGTAGTAAATACCATGCCAATAAGAAAAAATGTGAAAAGACAATATTTTATTGTCATAATTTCAAAATGAAGCAGACAAACAACAGAAACAAGAGGCCTAATGTAAGTGACACCACAGAATAAAGAAGATACGTACTCACCATAACGTTCCATGTGAGTTGTTCATCTCACCTTCATTCTTTACTTGTGGGTTCGGAACCGATCCTCAGTTCTGACTTGGCCACTTACTAAAGCTCAAGGCCTTCAACTGGCTTGTGGCTTACTCCCTATCCCATGATGCCTTAGGGTAGATCTTGTTTGCTGATACTCCAATAATATTTATAGAAAAAGGAGTGAGGAGAGCTTTCATACTTATATAAGCTAGGAAGAGAGTCAGGTACCACCTTGACTAATTGGAGACCTCTCGATCATCCAGAATTCATAAGGATGGAGGTAGGAGGGTGGGACGTAAGAATGAAGGTGAGATAAACAACTCTCATGGAATGTTATGGTGAGTACATAACTTCTTTATGTGAAGTTTTTCTATCTCGCTTTCATTCTTTACTTGTGTGACAATGTCCATAGCACCATTTTTTTGGGGTGGCTCACGGGAGAATATTCTTCAGAACAGTGGACCCAAAGAAGGCCATGTCCCTGGAGGCCAAATCAACTTTGTAATGAGTGATAATGGTATGAGGCATAGCCCATATTGCTGCTGCGCAAATGGTATCAATTGGCAGTTTTGCATGGAATGCAAAGGAGGTTGAGGTAGCTCTTGTAGAATGAGCTTTTACTTTGTCTGGCAGTTGTCCATCTACTGACTGATAGGTATAAGAGATGAAATCTGATAACCACCTGGACAGGGTGGTTTTTGCTACTGGTTGTCTTTTTTTGGAATCTGAAAAGAAAACAAACAACTGATCACTTTTCCTCAAATCTTTTGTTCTGTGTAGATAGAAATGTAGTTGTCTATGTACATCGTGTTGGTGTAACATGTATTCTGCCTTATTGCCATACTTGGGAAAGAAAACTGGTAGATCTATAGACTAATTTAGATTTGATTCTGAACATACTTTTGGCAGAAAAGATGGATTTGTGCAAAGTGAAACTCTGTCATTGTGAAAAATCATATATGGAGGTTTAATGGATAGCACTTGTAGCTCAGAAACCCTCCTGGCTGAAGTGATTACCACTAAGAAAATTGTTCTCCAAGTTAAGAACTTCAATTGATAGGATGATACAAGTTCAAAGGGTGGAAGAATTATCCATGATAGCACAAATTTTAGGTTCCAGGGAGGTATGGGGTGTTTGATAGGTGGCCTTAGTAGGTTAGTGCCCTTCAAAAAAGCTTTACACAATCTATGGGACATAATATTAGATCCCTCTTGTCCTGAATGAAAATTAGAAATTGCTGCTAACTGTACTCGAATAGTAGCTGCAGCTGCTCCCTCATTGAAGAGTTTTGCCAAAAATTCCAATATAGAAGGTATAGAAGCAGTGAACGGGTCAGTAAGAGTCTCCTTTGCCCATAAGAAGTGATAGCCACTAAGAAAATTGTTTTCCAAGTTAAGAACTTCAATTGGCAGGACAATGCAAGTTCAAAAGGTGGAAGAATTATCCATGATAGCACAAAGTTTTGGTTCCATGGAGGCATGGGGTGTTCGATAGGTGGCCTTAGGAGGTTAGTGCCCTTCAAAAAAGCTTTACACAATCCATGGGAAATAATATTATATCCCTCTTATCCTGAGTGAAAATTAGAAATTGCTGCTAACTGTACTCAAATAGTAGCTGCAGCTGCTCCCTCATTGAGTTTTGTCAAAAATTCCAATATAGAAGGTATAGATGCAGTGAACGGGTCAATATGAGTCTCCTTTGCCCATAAGGAAAACCTTTTTCATTTGCTGAGATACATTCTTCTCGTAGACTCTTTGTGAGAATCAGGATATGCTGTACTGAAGCAGATAGGTTAGGTAACCTGGCTATGTTTGGAAATAGAGCAGCCAAGCTGTCAATTTGAGGGTTTGTAGGGACAGATGTTGCATTCCTGAAGGATTAGTCAAGTGATCTGGAAATGGGTCCAGAATCCAAGGCTCCTCCTGAAGATGAGGCCACAAGAAGGGAAACCAGATATGATGAGGCCAATAAGGTGCTATGAGAATTAAGATCCTCCCCAGTGCACCAGCTTTCTGGAGAACTTTGGGTATCAGGGGAAAGGGAGGGAAAGCATAAAGGAGACCCAGGGACCAATCATCCACAAGTGCATCCTTTGGGAATTCTCCTGGAAGGGGGAGTAGGGCAAGGTAGCTGCTGCATTTGGCATTTATGAATTTGGCGAAAATATTGCAGCAAGGCTGGCCCCAAGCTTAGAAAATCATCTCCGCAACTTCTTGTTTTATGGACCACTTGTGAGGCATTGAAGGTCCATTGAAGGTGGATATCGATACCATTTGGATTGTTTTAATAGAAGTGGTGCAATGAGGGTGTGTTCATTTGTTTCAGTTTTTTTTCTAGTTTGTTTTTTGTGTTTGGATTTCTTACCAGGCATTAGAATCACTCTGCTGAGTTTGTCTGCTATCATATTGGATTTCCCCGGATGTGCATTGCTATCACAAAGCGTTGGGAGGAGGTTGCCCACTGTCCATACTCTCAGGGCCTCTTGGCAAAGAGGGTAAGATCTGGTCCCTCCTTGTTTATGTACCATACCACTGACATATTGTCTGTTTGGATTGCAATCGTTCCCAGTGAAAGAGTGTTTTGAAATGCTTGCAATGCTAGAAGCACTGCTGTCATCTCTAGGACATTGTTGTGCAAGTGGGCCTTGTGATCCTGCCATGTGCCCTGGACTGTTTTTCCCTGATAATGCCCCCCACCCTATCAGGGAAGCATCTGTGGTCACTGTGGTGATCAGTTGTGGAAGAACAAATAGTCAACCCAAGGTCACGATCTGACTGGAGTTGCCATTGAAAATCTTTTTTGCAACAGTTTGTCAAAAAGATACAATGTGACATAAGAAGTTCTTGCATGGACCATTAGGAGAACAGTAGCCATTGCAGAATTCTCATGTCCATTCTCACCAGGGGGATGACTGTTATTGGTGCTGACATGATGCCCAATACTTAACCTTTCTTGCTTGGACTTTGTTTTGAGAAATAGTTGTTGAACCTGTAGTCGCAAGGTCTGCACTCTGTCCGGTGGAAGCTTTACTGTCATTGACATTGTGTCTAAGTCTGTACCTATAAAAACAATATGTTGTGATGGCAATAAGGCAGATTTTTCATTAATTTACTGTTATCCCTAGGTGGCAGCAAAGTGTTAGGGTGATGTCTCTTGCTTCTGTTAGTTGATGCTTGGTGGTGGCAGTCAGGAGCCAGTCATCCAGATATGGAAGCACCCAGAATCTTAAGCATCTCAAGTTAGCCGTAACTACTGCCGTGCATTTGGTGAACACTCTGGGGGCTGTAATGAGGCCAAAGGGCAGAGCTCAAAAATGATAGTGACTAGCTCTCAGCCAAAAGCGCAGATGACTCCTGGATGGCCTGTCCATCTTTATGTGGTAGTATGCATCCTGGAGGTCTATAGAGCACATCCAATTGTTTTTTCCCAAAAAGGCAAGTATCGACTGCAGTGTCACCATCTGAAACTTTGTCTTTTCTACAAATTTGTTTAGTCTTCTGAAATCCAGTATAGGTCTCCAGTCCCCTGTTTTTTTTGGAACCAAAAAGAACCTTGAGTAAGTTCTGGATCCTATTTGGTCTGCGGGGACCAGTTAGATAACTCTTTTCTCTAGCAACCTTTGAATTTCCAGGATTGCCTGTTCCCTGTGAATGGGTGGAATGTCTGGGATGTTTTTTATGCGTGGAATGGGAATGGAAAAGGGTATAGAGTAACCTCTGGATATAATGCTTTGTACCCACTTGTCTTTTGTTATTTTAGCCAAGCGCTTGGGTATAAAGATAGTCATCAGCAACTGCCTCAAGAGTAGGACAGATGGACCTCCTTTCAGGAGTGCTGAAAAGGCTTGCCAAAGAAAGATTCTCTGTCACCCTTGTTCTGTGGACCCCCCCCCCCCCGCTGTGTGGCTGGCATCTTCCATTATTGCTTCCCCCTCTGCCCCTGGGGTAAGGTTCAACACATGTGTCCTGAAAGGCACTCTGGGAATTTCAGAACCACATCTTTCCCCACTTTTGACCTTTGAGATAATGTCTGGAAGAAGTGGAAAAATGGACCCCAATGGCAGAGAGAGTCTTTCCTTCCAGCTCACACCTGGTTAGTGTCTCTTTCACTTTAGGCCCGAACAAGGATGAGCTGTTGAAGGGGGCATTAATACAGGATGACTTGAAGGTTTCTGCAAAATTGCACAAGCGCATCCAAGAATGTCTCCTAAAAGCAATTCCTGAACCCGCTGACCTACTTGCTCCATCGGCTGTGTAAGACACCAGCCTCATGGATGAGTTAACCACTGAATTTTGGGTGGAGAGCTGTGAAGACACCTTGCCTGATACTGCCGCAGCTACCAAAGCCTGAAGAGTATCTCTAAGCTCCTTGAGGAGATCTCTCTGTAGTCTAGTGAAATGTGTGAGATAGTTCAGGGACCTGAAAGTAAAGGTTGCTGAGGAAAACATGCACTTACCGTATCTGTCCATCATACGAGACTCTTTATTCAGAGGATGGACAGACATGGAAGTTTCAGATAACTCCTTTTTGGTAGCTTCCACCACCACCATAGCATCTCTTGGTATGCCCTTAGTGAAAAATTACTTGTCGTCTGGGAAAGTAATAAACGTATTTTGCCTCTGGGGAACAGGCTTCACTGTATCTGGAGACTCCCACATCTTTCAACAAAGGAAATCCATAAGCTCATCAAAAGGCAGAGACACCCAAGTGGCAGAAGGGTGAGACCCAAATGTGTTCAGGTATACAGACTCCTCATCAAAAGGGTTGAAGTCTTCTTGCTCCGAGGCCTCTTGGGTTGGAGGAGGAATTGACAGTGAAGGAGTTGGTCTACTCAGTTCCGAAGCCCTCTGGGACAGTTTTGACAATAATTTAGCCAGTGCGGGTGTGCTCAGTAGCCTCCGCACCATGTGATCCACATCCTCATCAGACAAGGTTCTGGAGGTCCTAGAGGAGGGGCCAGGAGAGTATGATTTTTGAAGTAAAGGCGATCTAAGGGTTGGAGATACCAGTTCCAAAACTGGGGACCGGCTCTGACTGTGTACTACCAATGGCTCCATAATAGTTGGGGCCAAGGTAGAAGGTTTGTTAGATCTGAAGGCCTTCAGGTTTGATGATTTCATGGTACTTTTTGTGAAAGTCCAGAGACATCCAAAGAAGATGATGAGGACCTTTTTGTTGATTTACCAGACGTCGATGCAGGAGAAGAAGTTACTGATGGCAATGACTGACCTGCTTCCATGGCCTCAGAAAAGGAAGTTTTCAAAAGTCCTTTAAAAATCAGTTTATTCTTTCTTTAAATCAATCCAGAAACTAAGAACAGTCACACTGGTGAAAAAAGCCTTTCTGTATTGGAGGGAAGCCTTCTAGCATATCAGTGGGAGTGGTAAGCATTAAGTAGCCCACCAGAAGTGGAGTGATTTCTGGCCCAGAAATTGTAGTTTATTGAACGTTTGGGCAGTTTTTCCATCCCTTTCAACTTTCTGGTTTAAAAAGCCTACGTTTGCATGGGTTTGTGCTTGTTTAAGCTCCGCTCAGTGGCGCCGAGCTGAGGTAAGCTATTACTGGTGCCAGAAAGTGTATGCAACAGTTTTTCCCTTAGATCTTGCTAGTTCTTTCTCTCTTGCACTTCAAATGCCCTAATCGCTTTGCACTTCAACAGGTTTTGTAGCAATTATTATAGCACAACTAAGAGCCATCAGCACTAGTCATTCTTCACAGAAATAACTCCAGTACTTAGTAGTTATTACCACCCCTCCTGGCATGATTAAAGGACAGTTCCCTGTGCTTTCTCCTATTAACCTGGTGCACATGGGCATTCTTACGCAGTGTAGCAACTGCCTCATGTACACAGAAGACCCTCTCCTTTTACCTCCCAACACTCAGACTTGTGAGAGATGCACTTATATCAGCAAATTGGAAGCTATGCACTCTCCAGCCAAGACCAGACTATCTGGTCAAGAGGAGAAGGTCAACACCTGTACTACACCACATGGAACAAATAGCCCTCCAGAACACCCACTATCACAACTCTCACATAAAAACACAAACCACACACCCACCTTTGTAGAGGCATTGTGAAATGTACCCAAACACCAGAGTCCTCCAAGACAGAAACACACTTGACCACCACAACACAGCACAAACCACAGGACATATGGCTCACCTCCACAGTGTGCCCTTGAACCTAAGCTCCTAAGGCTAAACACCTTGCCCATTACACTAATCATAGGTGACTCAATAGTGAGGCACACAGATGTCCCACTCACTAGGTTGAATAAGGAGAAGGTAACAGTCAGCTCTCTATCAGGTGCCAGAGTCTGACACATAACACACGCACTCAGGTCACTCCACAACAAGTACAAGTATGACTCTGTCATTGTCTATGTGGGTGTGAATGACCTGAGACACACTCCCTGGACTACATGAAAAGAGACATGGTGGAACTCTCGGATTATGTGGCCCAGGCAGGTATGACACTAGCCCTGAGCAGTATCCTACCATCACCCAGAATGATACCACAGTGGAAACAAAATATGATTGACTTCAACAATTGGCTAAGCTTCTGATGTCATTCTAAGGGTATCCAGTATCTTTCTGCTTGGAATGACATGACTGACAGACCTCGATGCGTTGCCAGAGAAGGCCTGCATCTGTCACCCCTGGGTTTCCGAGTACTGGCTAAGGCTCTTGCCACCCATATAGTGCCTTTTTAGGTGGTGTTCCAAAGACCAAATTACCACCATAACAGCTATAAATAAATGCAGTCTGAGGGTCATGCTACTCAACGCTAGAAGTCTAAATCTCAAGATGCACTCACTCGAAGCACTCCTCAAAATGGAGAACATCAACATTTGTGCTGTAACAGAGACCCGGTTTAAAGTGGCAGAAATTACCTCTGCTCTACCAGGCTATAACTCATTCCACACCTTTTGGTCCCAAAACATGGACCGAAGCTCCAAAGGCGGTGGTGTCTCCATATTCATAAAGAATATGCACACCTCCAGATTAGTAGCCCAGCATAATGCATCTGAGATACTTCAGGTACAACTAACACTGAGTAAGACTGCAATCCAGGTCATAACCTGCTATAGGTCCCCAACCATGTCCCCAACCATGTCCCTAGACTCTCACTCCATGTTCTTAAGCACCCTGGAATCTATCAACATCCAACCCAACACTCCCATGCTAGGAGACTTCAACTACCCCTCCATCAACTGGGAAAACTACTCAAGCACCAATGCAATGGCCCAACGCTTCCTGGAATTCATCAATTCCAATGCCCTGGACCAGCTCATTTTTACTCCCACTAGAGGAAACAACATCCTTGGCCTGGTTATTACTAACATGGACAACCTTTGTTCTACACCAATAGTCAATTCCTCCCTGGTTAGATCCAACCACAGACTAATCACCATGGAAATCCACATCTCACCCCCCCACAAAGATATCCACCATGAAAAATTTTGCCAAAGCTGACTTTGGACTCCTAAAAAGTACCTCACAAAGAGGATCCTAGGCCTTAAACACATGTGCTACACAGAAAGACTCAAAAAACTCCAGCTATTCTCTGTCTCATATCATCTACTAAGAGGTAATCTCTGCTTGATTTACAAAGTCATGTCTGACCCAGCACTGTCAGAAATGCTACATCTAAAGAAATCCCATTCCCTCCGCACTACACTCACCAGAGACCTCAACCTCATTACCACAATCAGCAGAACATGATGGAGGGACAGGTTCATAACCCTGAGACTGCCCATGCTCTGGAATAGACTTCCCATACATGTCAAGCAGAGAACCTCACTAGCCCGCTTCAAGAGAAATCTTGATGAGTGGATGAGAAATAGAAAGTTCACCCCGGGGATCACTCCAGTGGCTCTACTTGATAGAGGCACTGGGAACTAACTATGGGCAGCACAATTCCAGGGTACTTTTATGGGCTAGGCTCGTAAAGGCCCCAGGGCCATTAGCCTAGAACACACCTACGAACCTATGAACCTAAAAGAGTCAAGTGCTGCTCCAAACATAAATTTATTACTTAAAAAAACTAATAGAGGTTAAGTGCTTTGTCCTTTGGTAACTGGACTTCATCAGAACAATTACCCATAAGTCAAGAAGCCTTTTTATACATCATACCAAATTAATTGATTACATAATATTCAAATTAGTAAAATTTCCTCAGAGTGCCAGCAGAAACAGCTACAATGTTGTCAAACCTACTAGTAAAAACATGTAACAGTTGCAAAGAAAAAATTTACAACAATGCGCAGTGCACTTGAAAGATTACTGCAGCTAAAATTTAAAAAAATGTTCAGTTTTTTACATAATACTCTTAGCTAAAATGTTTTCATACCCTGTGTGACACATCAAATGTGTATCCTATGACATCAATGTACAAGTACCCAAAATAATATCCAGCTTTGAATTTTAATATGCTGGAAATTGAAACATTTTCATTTAAACTTGGTGGCTGGGTGGTATTGGTCCTACATTGCCATTTAAGTTCTAAAAATTCTAAAAAGTCATCACTTGGTCCCCCTCGCTCACCTAAGTTAACTTGCTCGATATTGCAAAATTTGAACTGGTGCATAGGGTTGGATTTAATGTGCATATGTAAGGCGTTGTTTTCATCTTTCTTCTTGATGTCGTATATGAGTTGATATATCCTTTGCCTGCATTTACATTTAGTTTTCCCTATGTAGAATGCTGTGCAAAGTGTGCAATACCCTAGATAAACAATGCCCTTAGTGGAACATGTAAACCTGCCACTAGGTTTTATTTACCCAAAGCAGTGTATATTAAAGGAAGAACCTTACATAACATACTTGCATTGATTACAGCTTGAGTACTTGACCATTCTGCTCTTATTTTCACATCTTCCCATTCTTTCCAGTATCAATTTAAAACTAGAAGCTTTTTTGTATATCACTACTGGCCTTTTTCCCACTGCACTAAGGTGGTCCGGGTTGACTTCAAAGATAGCCCAGTTTCTTTCTAAAATCTCCCTTAAGTCATCAAATTTATTAGTGTAAGTCAACACCATTCCATTGTTGAATTGATTACCACTTATTTCCAATACTATGTCACCCATTCTATCACTATGGGTGGTGAGTGTAGCATTAGACCTTCCTAATAGTGGAATAAAGTGCCCTGAAGAACTTTTCCTACAGACTTCATCAAAGATTTGTTTCAAAAAACAATTATGGGTATCCCCTCCTTACAATCATACCTTTAAGTGTTTCTAATTCCACCTGGAAGTCATCATCTCCTGACACCATTCTTGCTAGTCTCATGCAATGCCTCTTTACAATCAACTTTTTTTGGTGTAGTGGATGCATACTCTCAAAGTGTAACAGAGAGTTGAAATAACCAGGTTTCCTGTATATAGTTGAATCAAATCCTCTCTTAACATAATTTTTGGTAAGTGTTATATCCAAATAATGTACAGTGTCCCCCTGAATATCCATGGTGAATTTCAAGAAATCTGTAGTAGCAGTATGTAAATAGTCAAAAGAAAATATCCAATTTATCTAGTGTCAATCCAGAAAAAAAACATATCATCTAAAGAACGTCCATAGAATGTCCAACAGTCCTTAAATTCTAAATTAAGCACATAGTTCCATTCCCAATAAGAAAGGACCATGTTTGCAAACATGGGGGCACAAGCTGCCCCCATTGCTACTCCTATCTTCTGCTGAAGGTGCTGGCCTTCAAATGTTAAGAAGTTGTTTTCTAAGACTACTTCAATGAGTTCCTGAGTGTATCCAGCTTTCTTTGGCCCAGTGTAATGTTGTGCCTTAGATAGTCATAAAACCAGTCTGTACCTATTCTATGCGGAATAACAGAGAAGAGATCCTGCACATCAATAGTAACAAATATAATCTCTTCCCTAAACAAATCATTGGTTATACTGTTGAGGAAATCCCAAGAGTTTAACAGGACAGGGTTTGTTTTTAACACAGTTTTTGTATAAAAATCGATGTATTTTGCAATACACAAAGTTTTGGATGCCTTAGCATCAACTATAGGATGCAATGGAGGATCTACAACATTTTTATGAACCTTTGGCATCCCGAATATTGTGGGGATCTTGGGGTTACATATGTTAAGGAAATTGTGTTCTTCCATAGATATTTGACTATTCAAAAGCATGTCCTCAAGAATGAAATCTATTTTGCGATAGGCTATATTTATTTCATTAATGGAAGCTTCCTCGAAGGTGTCTGAGTACAACATGCTGAACATTTTGTTTACATAGTCATTCTTGACCATTACCACCACCCCACCCCTTGTCTGGCTTCATAACACACACACTTTTGGTGTTCATTATTTCTTGTATAAGTGTTGCTTCCATGTCACTGAAATTGAGTTGACCTCTTGCATGCTTAGTTGCTTTTAAATAATTTCTAAAGTTAAATTCACACAACTTTTCAAAGAGTAAAACTGTAGGGGGGGGGGTAAAAGTATTAGGTCTCTTAATGGGTTTGCCAGAAAAGGAATTAAGTTCAACATGTCTGTTGTTATTGCAGTGCAACCTAAGGTTAATTTTTCTAGTGTACAGTATAAATTTAGCTGAATCAGGGTTCCTTCAATTTTTATACTTGTGGTGGGTATAAAGGTAAATCCCTTTTCAAATAAATTTGCCCACTTAAGACCAATGTTTAACATACTATAGTTGTGCACCTTAAAATCTCTTTGTGCATTGTGTATAATGGTATACTTGCTTATTTCCAATTCCTGTAACTGCGGTTGTCTCTCCCACTCCATACTGTTCCACCTCTCTGCCCCCTTCTTCCCCTCCCCCTGTTGTAAGAGGCACTGGGCTCCCAATAACTTGGGGTGACTGATGGTGTTGTGCCCGTTCCTCTCTCTCTATAAGCCTCTGTAAATGTCTCAGCGGGAGGTTCCCTAAAGGGGATTCAGGTTGATTTTGGTGTACTTCAGGTTCAGTAACTTCATCTAGCAAGTTTGCCCCCCATTTACATAGTCTACATGGGAAGCTGGTATTTCATTTCCAAAGCTTGGTGGTGGTGATGGGGGGGGGGGGTGGATAGGCTACACCTTTGTCATACTCAGCTCTATTTCTTTCAAGTTTTTTAATGTTCTTATTTTTCATCAATAAAATATAATTTTCAACACTTTTAAGCATATCATTGTATTCCTCTGACTTACTTTCTAATAATAAATCATTGTGCATACTTTCATTTAGTCTATTAATAACAATGTTAAGATCACAAATTTGTCTATCATAATCCTTAACACGTAGTTCAAGCAACTCACATCCATGCCTGATAAACAATTTCAACAGTTTCTGGTGCAGTGTAGAGTCCCTTTTTAGTCCAGTGGGATATTTCCATACACATAATCCCTTTGGTGTACATTCCACATGCAGGCATTCTCTGAGGTAACTTGTTTCAAGCTGAAGCTTATTGAATTTATACACATAGTCCCCAAATGATTTAAACTGCTGGCAAAAGTTCCCTAGCTCATTATGCCTTTGTGATGGTTCCCCTGTCCAGGATACATCATTAGCAAGCCAGTTTGTAAAGTCAATACTATTCCTAGCTTCAGTTGAAGATCTAAATGTGCCCACATTCAGCCTAGGCTGTTTTGTGTCTGTTAAACTTCAGTTTAAGTTTGTAGGACCATCCTCTGGCATTCATTGGCCAGGTGTAATTCCTGTAGCTCCTAAACCATCGCCGATTGGCTAAACATTATGCCACTCAAATGAGATTCATTCAGATCTGGTCTCCATGGCAGCAAGCCAGCCAAAAGGCTTTGTATAAGCTGATTCAACAAAGCTATTAAGTTCCCAGTGCTTGCTGCAAATGAATCATGCACCTGCTGCATTCTGTTAAGAGCAGTTTCAACTCCAGCTTCCCCTCCATTAAACTGAAGCAATAAAATCAATAAAGAAACCAAGAACAGTCACACTGGTGTGAAAAGACATCAGAGTCGAGTGCTGAACAAACCATAAATTTATTACTTAAAAAACTCATAAAACAACAATAGAGGTTAAGCACTTTCATCCTCTGATAACTGGGCTTCATCAAAACAATTACTCATAAGTCAAGAAGCTTTTTTATATATCATACTAAATTAACTGTTTACCAGCTGGATACACTCAGGGAACTCATTGAAGTAGTCCTAGAAAACAACGTCTTAACATTTGAGGGCCAGTACTTTTGCAGAAGACAGGAGTAGCAATGGGGGTAGCTTCTGCCCCCATGTTTGCAAACATGGTCCTTTCCTATTGGGAATGGAACTGTGTGCTTAATTCAAAATTTAAGTACTGTTTTTTTTTTTCTGGATTGACAGTGTAGATAAATTGGATATGTTTTTTGACTATTTGCATGCTACTACAGATTTCTTGAAATTCACCATGGATATTCAGAGGGACGCTGTACATTTTTTGGATATAACACTTACCAAAAATTATGTTGAGAGGATTTGATTCAATTATATACAGGAAACCTAGCTATTCCAACTCTATGTTACACTCTGTTATAAAAAAAAGTCAATTGTAAAGGAGCAATGCATGAGAATAGCAAGAATGGTGTCAGGAGATGATGACTTCCAGGTGGAATTAAAAACACTTAAAGGTATGTTTGTATGGAGGGGATACCCAGAATTGTTTTTGAAAAAAATCTTTGATGAAGTCTGTAAGAAGAGCTCCTCAGCGTACTTTATTCCACTATTAGGAAGGTCTAATGCTACACTCACCACCCCTAGTGATAAAATGGGGGACACAGTATAGGGAACAAGTGGTAATCAATTAACAATGGAATGGTGTTGACTTACACTAATGAATTTGATGATATAAGGGAGATTTTGGAAAGAAATTGGTCTATCTTTGAAGTCAACCCGGACCACCTTAGTGCAGTGGGAAAAAGACCAGCAATGATATACAAAAAAGCTCCTAGTTTTAAATTGATACTGGAAAGAATGGGAAGATGTGAAAATAAGAGCAGAATGGTCAAGTGTGGAAGTTGTAATCAATGCAAGTATGTTATGGAAGGTTCTTCCTTTAATATACATAGCTTTGGGTACATAAAACCCAGTTGCAGGTTTACATGTTCCACTAAGGGCGTTGTTTAAATAGTAAATATAGAAACTTTCAAAAACTTAGCCAAACCCAATCAAAATGATGCTCAAGCTTGTTTCAGCAGCAAATGAGATCTGAGGAATGGCCTACGACATCATGAGATAGGGAGTAAGCCATGAGCCAGTTGAAGGTCCCGAGCTTTAGTAAATGGCCAAGTGGAACCAAGGATTGGTTCCGTATCCACAAGTAAAGAATGAAGGCTCGATAGAACAACTTCACTTCTTCAGTTTTCCAGTACAAGTCATAGAACACTTTTGAAAAAACACATGACTACTTAAAAGTAGTGTTACGCATACAGACAACACAATGTTGTTGTATCTTTCTGCTTTTCCCGGTTAGGGGTCGCCACAGCGGAACTCCGGTCCGCTAATTACTGGCAGTAGGTTTTCACATACCGAGTTGCCAGCCCTGAAGCACAACCTTCAATGAAGGTACACCCATTCACGCATGTGTCCACACAGAAGGCACTTTAGCTGAGAATCGAACAGGACAACGTCTTATTGTGAGGTGACAACACTACCGCAGCACCACCACCGCAGTTACATACAGACAACACAATAGTAAGTTATACTATACAGACAACACAATAGTAAGCTATAAGTCTGAAAGGAATAAACAGCAGTAGTAAATAGCAAGAATATTGAAATAAAGAATTAACACACACACACACACACACACACACACACACACACACACACACACACACACACACACACACACACAGACACACACACACACATATATATGTGTGTGTGTGTGTGTGTGTGTGTATACATAGATATATTATTTTAAATAAAACATAAAGAAATAAAAAAACTATATAATGACAATAAAGTGGAAGGAAGTTCCCAAAGGGATCTTATCTGAATCAGGAAGCTGTAATCCACCAATTCAGGCTGATGAGGAGATTCAACAATGCCAGTCCTACAGCTGCCATTAAAAGACCAAATAATTAATTTACTGTGACAGAAATTAAGTTTCCTCTGATGGGAGGGGCTTATTTAATCGCCTATCACAGAGATTCAGAGGAGGGGATTCTGAGCTCTGGAAAGCTGCTAGTGCGGATTTTGTGCAAGCACAGAACCCATATTTCACTAAGGTGGTGTGAATAATGGATATTTGGACCTCACAGTATTAGAGAGAGTAACAGGGACCAAAATTTCTAGAGGCAATTGTTTAAATAAGTGTAAATTTACAAAATATCCACAGAAGGATTATAAAATGAGTCCTATTCTGGGTATATGCAATAAAACTGACAATGATTTTGTTATTTACAATTTTTTGACATTTTAATAATAGATGCTAATAACAAATTTTTCAAATGGTTTTATATTTTCACAAGCCCAACATGCAAATATAGCACTGTTAGAAACTCCTTGTCTTCTGACTTGAGTGCTGTCAAACAATCTGGAAATATAATCGGTGATAAGTATAATTCTTGGCATTATAACTTTCCAGAGTTTTGCATTGTCTTAATTTTTGCCTGAATTACTTTATATATTTGCTGACTGAATTATTTTATATATTTGTTGGCATTTTATTTTCTTCCTGATCTCTTCTGAACCCCCCCCCCCATTTTTGTGGTGTTATTACAGTTTATAAAACTGGTCTAACAACTTTTTTGTTATCTGATTGCTTCAAGGCTTGCTGATTTAAAATAGCCCCATTTGTAAAAAACTCATTGTGTTCTGACTTAAGAGTGCTCTCAAACAATCTGGAAATATAATTGGTGATAAGAATAATTCTTGGCACTTTAACTTTTCAGAGTTCTGCATTGTCTTAATTTTTGCCTGAATTATTTTATATATTTTCTGGCATTGTTTTTTTCTTCCTGATCTTATCTGAAACAGGTTTCCCCCTTTTTCTGTGGTGGTGTTAAAGTTTATAAAACTGGTCTAACAACTTTTTTTGTTATCTGATTGCTTCAAGGCTTGCTGATTTAAAATATCCCGTTTGTAAATTCCTGCATACACTGTTAGATACTCCTTGTGTTCTGACTCAAGAGTGCTCTAAACAATCTGGAAATATAATCTGTGATAAGTATAATTCTTGGCACTTTAACGTTTCAGAGTTCTGTGTTGTCTTAATATTTGCCTGAATTATTTTATATATGCTGACTGAATTATTTTATATATTTGCTGGCATTGTTTTTTTCTTCCTGATTTCTTCTGAAACAGGTTACCCCCTATTTCTGTGGTGGTGTTTAAGTTTATAAACTGGTCTAACTGCTTTTTTGTTATCTAACTGCTTCAAGGCTTGCTGATTTAAAATAGCGCCTGTTTGTAAATTCCTGGATACATTGTTAGAAACTCATTGTGTTCTGACTTGAGTGCTCTCAAACAATCTGGAAATTTAATCAGTGATAAGTATAATTTGTGGCACTTTAACTTTTCAGATTTCTGCATTGTCTTAATTTTTGCCTGAATTATTTTATATATTTGCTGACTGAATTATTTTATATATTTGCTGGCATTGTTTTTTTCTTCCTGATCTCTTCTGAAACTGCCCCCCCCATTTCTGTGGTGGTGTTAATGTTTATAAAACTCGTCTAACAGCTTTTTTGTTATCTGATTGCTTCAAGGCTTGCTGATTTAAAATAGCCCCTGTTTGTAAATTCCTGCATGCACTGTTAGAAACTCCTTGTGTTCTGACTTGAGTGCTCTAAACAATCTGGAAATATAATCGGTGATAAGTATAATTCTTGACACTTAACTTTTCAGAGTTCTACATTGTCTTAATTTTTGCCTGAATTATTTTATATATGCTGACTGAATTATTTTATATATTTGCTGGCATTGTTTTTTTTCTTCCTGATTTCATCTGAAACTGGTTACCCCCTATTTCTGTGGTGGTGTTAAAGTTTATAAACTGGTCTAACTGCTTTTTTGTTATCTGACTGCTTCAAGGCTTGCTGATTTAAAATAGCCCCTGTTTGTAAATTCCTGGATACATTGTTAGAAACTCATTGTGTTCTGACTTAAGGGTGCTCTCAAACAATCTGGAAATTTAATCAGTGATAAGTATAATTCTTGGCACTTTAACTTTTCAGATTTCTGCATTGTCTTAATTTTTGCCTGAATTATTTTATATATTTGCTGACTGAATTATTTTATATATTTGCCGGCATTGTTTTTTTCTTCTTGATCTCTTCTGAAACTGCCCCCATATTTCTGTGGTGGTGTTAAAGTTTATAAAACTGTTATAACAGCTTTTTTGTTATCTGATTGCTTCAAGGCTTGCTGATTTAAAATAGCCCCTCTTTGTAAATTTCTGTACACTCTTAGAAACTCCTTGTATTCTGACTTAAGAGTTCTCTCAAACAATCTGGAAATATAATCAGTGATAAGTATAATTCTTGGCACTTTAACATTTCAGGTTTCTGCATTGTCTTAATTTTTGCCTGAATTATGTTATATATTTGCTGACTGAATTATCTTATATATTTGCTGGCATTGTTTTTTTCTTCGTGATCTCTTCTGAAACTGCCCCCCCCCCCCCATTTCTTTGCTGGTGTTAATGTTTATAAAACTGGTCTAACAGCTTTTCTGCTTCAAGGCTTGCTGATTTAAAATATCCCGTTTGTAAATTCCTGCATACACTGTTAGAAACTCCTTGTGTTCTGACTCAAGAGTGCTCTAAACAATCTGGAAATATAATCGGTGATAAGTATAATTCTTGGCACTTTAACGTTTCAGAGTTCTGCGTTGTCTGAATTTTTGCCTGAATTATTTTATATATGCTGACTGAATTATTTTATATATTTGCTGGCATTGTTTTTTTCTTCCTGATCTCTTCTGAATCTGCCCCCCCCCCCATTTCTGTGGTTGTGTTAATGTTTATAAAACTGGTCTAACAGCTTTTTTGTTATCTGATTGTTTCAAGGCTTGCTGATTTAAAATAGCCCCTGTTTGTAAATTCCTGCATGCACTGTTAGAAACTGCTTGTGTTCTGACTTGAGTGCTCTCAAACAATCTGGAAATATAATCAGTGATAAGTATAATTCTTGGCACTTTAACTTTTCAGGGTTCTGCATTGTCTTAATTTTTGCCTGAATTATTTTATATATTTGCTGACTGAATTATTTTATATATTTGCCGGCATTGTTTTTTTCTTCCTGATCTCTTCTGAAACTGCCCCCCCCCCCATTTCTGTCATGGTGTTAAAGTTTATAAAACTGGTCTAACAGCTTTTTTGTTATCTGATTGCTTCAAGGCTTGCTGATTTAAAATAGCCTGTTTGTAAATTTCTGCATACACTGTTAGAAACTCCTTGTGTTCTGACTTAAGAATGCTCTCAAACAATCTGAAAATATAATTGGTGATCATACCTCTCAACCGTACTGAATTCCTCAGTAAATAACGGTTTTGAGGATAAAATATTGGGGTGCAACAAATTTCAAAGTGGTCCCTTTAATTTCTGAATTTCCCGAGGTGTTTTTTTTTTTTTTTTTGGGGGGGGGGTAATTTTCCCTGACATCATGATGTGCAGGGTGTGTGCCAACTTCAACATCCTATCAGAATGCTGAGCATTATTTAACTTTCCGCAGTGCACAGCAGCACACAGCACATCTTTCTTCATAAGGTAGATTTATTTGTACTTAGTTCTTTTAAGTAAGCTGAACGGAATTTGTACTTAGTGCTTGGCAGTTAACACTACAGATTTACTTGTCTTGTACTTTGTTCTGCTTCTGCTCTAGCCTTCCAACTTGGCAGTCTGCGTTTTAAGTGTTGCTTTTTGGCAGTTAACAGATTAGTTAGCTGAACGACAGCCACAGCAGGTAGATGTATTTGTTGTACCGTTGTACTTAGTTCTTTTAAGTAAGCTGAATGGTGTGCATTTGTACTTTTATTTAGTTTTAAGCAAACTGAGCATCATTAATATTAACAGATTTAGCTGAACAGTATTAGTACTTAGTGCGCTCGGCAGTTAACAGGTTTATTTGTACTTCTTTCTGGTTGTGCTCCAGCCCTCAAAGCTCCAACTTGGGAGTCTGCATTTTGAGTGTTGCTTTTTGGCAGTTAACAGACTAGCTAGCTTGAATGGCAGGTAGATTTATTCATTGTACTTTTAGTTTTTTTAATAAGCTGAATGGCAGGCATTTGTACTTTTAAGTAAGCTGAAGGGCATTAACATTAACAGATTTAGCCGAACCGCATTAACAGATTTATTTGTACTTAGTCCGCTTGTGCTCCAGCACTTGGATGTATTGGGTGTTGCGTTTTGACATGTACTCGTTTCTGCTTGTGCTCCAACTCTGCATTCTGAGTGTTGTTTTAGCTGAATGGCAGGTAGATTTATTTGATTTATTTGTACTTGTAAGTAAGCTAAAAGAAAGGGCATTTTGATGGCATGTACTTACTTCTGCTTGTGCACCAACTCTGCATTTGACTGTTGTTTTAACTGACCGGCAAGTAGATTTATTTGTATTTTAAGTAAGCTGAACAGAAGGGCATTTTAACAGCATGTACATAGTTCTGCTTGTGCTCCAACTGTGCATTTCAGTGTTGTTTTAGCTGACCGGCAGGTAGATTTATTTGTACTTTAAGTAAGCTGAATGGAAGGATATTTTAACAGCATGTGCTTAGTTCTGCTTGTGTTCCAACTCTACATTTGAGTGTTGCTTTAGCTTTAGTTGAATGGCAGGTAGATTTATTTGATTTATTTGTACTTGTAAGTAAGCTAAATGGAAGGGCATTTTAATGCCATATACTTAGTACTGCTTGTGCTCCAATTCTGCATTGGCATTTGTACTTATTTCTGCAACTCGGCAGTCTGCTGTGTGTGTTTGCTCCAACTCTGCAATGTGCTTTGAGTGTTGCTTCTATACTTCAGCATGTACTGAGTTCTGCAACTCTGCTTGTGCTGCATCGGGGTGTGTGTTCTGCAATTCGGCTTATGCTCCAATGTGTGTGTGTATGTGTGCATGTGTGCGTGTGTGTGTGTGTGTGTGTGTGTGTGTGTGTGTGTGTGTGTGTGTGTGTGTACAGGTAGCAAGAGCCTAAATTATCTACCCACCACTTCTTTCTGGTTGTGGTCTGTTCCTCTTAAAATTTGTGTTTTTTTGGGAAATCACTAAGAACTGAATTCACTAAATAATGATAGCTGTTTGTTTGTCTTTCTGGCAAATCAGTAAGAACTGAATTCACTAAATAATAGCCATTTAAGTTTCAGTCTTTCTTCCTATCTTTTCAGGTAGTGCATGGTAACACAAAACATTTTATCCTAATTATACAAATCCCTGGTTTTGGGCCTTTGTCCCCCTCCCCCAATAATTGTTGGCTTTTTCCAGATTTCTTGTGCTGCATAGTTCTTCAGGGGGACAGAAGTTTAGTGCTGCTTATGCCAAATGTGCTTTGCTTGTTGTTAGTAGCACAACAGGTAGAATACTTGCTTTTGATGTAGAAGGCTGTGGGTTCTACTCCCAGAGTATGTGGATGGATTGCTGGTACTGTACTGTATTGTACTTTTAAAAGGGGTGGATGCTGCAGTCCTGACTCCATGGAATGTCCTCTTTGGTGGAGATACTAGTAACTATGAACCTGTTATCAGTTTGCCATCCATTCCCTATTGAAATATTACTAGCTAATCATTTTTAATGTAACATAGGCAATTTATTCTTCAAGGGCAACAGGCACTTTACTTGTAGAACAATGAAATATAAAGTTGATTGCTCGCAGCAATGTTTTTATTAGTTACAGATCTCTTTAATGTGGAATTATTTAGATGACTTACTTCTGCAGAAATTGTGCATACTTACTGATACTGGTAGACTGTAGAAGTCTGAGTAGACCTTTATGATAGAAATGTTCTGAATTGGGCAGTTTAGTCATTATTGGTCATGCATTTTGTTTCATTGTTTACTGGAAAATGTTCAAAACAAATTTAAAATGTGCTCTAACAAGTGTGCTGTATTATACAAGGAATATAATTTAATACAGTCAGGAAGGTGTATCAAAGAACACATGTATGTTTTGTGTGCAAGGGGCCTATGATTTGAAAAAAGCCCAAAGATAATCTTTATCTACCACTGGCCAGATGCATTTTCTTTGGATGTGGGTTTCAAAGTAGTTTCAGTTAATGTGAGTTTTAAGGGCAGAGAAGTTTTAATGCTAAGTCTATTTTCATTGTGAGACTGTATTGCTTTGTTTAGTAGATGTCTATTAGTGTTTATACTATACAATGCAAAATAAAATCCAAATCATTGTAGAAGTAATGCAGTATGCACATTAGTGTTTCTAGTAAAGGGGCGAAATAGCCAAGTAATCGGACATTGGAATGGCTGCAGGGGGATTCTGCAGACATATTTTGGTTGTCTGTTCTTCAGTTTGCATTTGAATGTTGTTTGCCCACAATTACACTGGAGTGGGTGGGGTTACATAATTATGTATGCAAATGTTATGTTAATCAGTGTACAGATTTGTACCTATTTTCCATAGGCCTTTGTCCAAATTGTTGATGTTTTCAGGTTGAGAGGTATGTTGGTGATAAGTATAATTCTTGGCACTTTAACTTTTCAGAGTTCTGTATGTTTTAATTTTTGCCTGAATTATTTTATATATTTGCTGACTGAATTAGTTTATATATATTTGCTGGCATTGTTTTTTTCTTCCTGATCTCTTCTGAAACTGGTTTTCTCCCTCCCACCCACCCTATTCCTGTGGTGTTTGTTATAGTTGGTGGCTCTGCCGTTGCCCACCCCTACTGTAAATTTGATCTGGGACACTCCTCCCAGTCTAGTGTTTATTCTACCTATTACAGAGAGAACATTTGAGAAGGCCAACCCACTTAGGTTCTTAACCTTGAATTATCTTCTGCTCCTCCTTCCTCCCCTTGCACTTTACTAACAAAAAAATCTCCTTTTGTTCTGACTGTGTGGTGTGTGTTTATCAGCTGATAAATATATTTTTTGGCACTTCTTAACTGTTCAGAGTTGAATGAAGCAACAAATGAATTTAGTTCAGAATACATTTTGAATAAATTGCATTTATTTAGTTTGTATTTGCTTCATTTTAGTGCTGTTTTAGCTGCTTTCTGAAAAAAAAATCTAAGCTTGTTTCCTGCCCTTCCTGTAACTAGTCTAGTCCAGATATAGATTTGCTGTATCCAGGACTGTTGGTAAGCTTCTGAGCCCCCCAAGCCTTTTTGTGTTGGAGGGAAGCCTTCTAGCTTATCAGTGGGAGTGGTAAGCACTAGGTAGCCTATCACCATGAGTAGTGGATTTTAGCTCATATATTGTAGTTTATTGGTTGTTTGGGCAATTTTTAAATATCTTTCAACTTTCTAGTTTAAAAGCTCGCATTTGCACTTGTTTCCCACCTTTCCTGTAAATAGTCTAGTCCAGATACAGATTTGCTGTAGCCAGGACTGTTGGTAACCTTCTGAGCCTCCCAAGCTCTTCTGTGTTGGAGGGAAGCCTTCTAGCTTATCAGTGAGAGTGGTAAGCACTAGATAACTTATCTACCAGAAGAGGAGTGGTTTCTGGCCTAGAAATTCTAGTTATTGGCTGTTTGGGCAGTTTTTCCATCTCTTTCAACTTTCTGGTTTAAAAGCCCACATTTGTGCTTCTTCCCTGCCTTTCCTGTAACTAGGCTAGTGCAGGTACAGATATGCTGTATCCAGGACTGTTTGTAAACTTCTGAGCCCCCAAAGACTTTCTGTGTTGGAAGGAAGCCTTCTAGCTTATCAGTGGGAGTGGTAAGTACTAGGTAGCCTATCTACCACAAGAGGAGTGGTTTTTGGCCTAGAAATTGTAGTTTAGTGGCCATTTGGACAATGTTTCCATCTCTTTCTACTCAGTTTATTGACCATTTGGGCAGTTTTCCATCTCTTTCTACTCTCTGGTTTAGAAGCCTGCATTTGTGCTTGTTTCCAACCTTTCCTGTAATTACTCTAGTCCAGATATAGATTTGCTGTATCTAGGACTATCAGTAAGTTTCTGAGTCCCCCAAGCCTTTCTGTGTTGGAGGAAAGCTTTCTAGCTTATCAATGAGAGTGGTAAGCACTATGTAGCCTATCTACCACAAGAGGAATGGTTTCTGGCCTAGAAATGGTAGATTATTGGCCGTTTTTGGCAGTTTTTCCATCTCTTTCATCTTTCTGGCTTAAAAGCCAGTGTTTGTGCTTGTTTCCTGCCTTTCCTGTAACGAGTCTAGTCCAGGTACAGATTTTCTGTATCCAGGACTGTGTATAAGCTTCTGAGCCCCCCCAAGCCTTTCTGTGTTGGAGGGAAGCCTTCTAGCTTATCAGTGGGAGTGGTAAGCACTAGGTAGCCTATCTATCACAGGAAGAGTGGTTTCTGGCCCAGAAATAGTTTCTTATTGGCCGTTTAGGCTGTGTTTTCCATCTCTTTCAACTTTCTGGATTAAAAGTCTACATCTGCGCTTGTTTCTCACCTTTCCTGTAACTAATCTAATCCAGATACAGATTTCCTGTATCCAGGACTGTTTGTAAGCTTCTGAGTGGTGCCAAAGTCTGCTCTTCAATTTTTCCCTTAGATCTGCTAGTTTTCTCCTCTCCTGCACTTTTACTAGCTTATTAGTTTAGCACTTTACCAGACTTCTTGTAGCAATTATTGTAGCACACAAAAGTGCTACCAGCAGTAAACGTTCTACAAGGAAACAGGTCCAGTATTTATTAATGCCCACCCCTCCATGCATGTCTAAAGGTCAGTTCCCTGTGCTTTCTCCTATTAACCTGGTGAACCTGGGCCTCTTGAGGCAATGTAGCAACTGCCTCATGTACACTGACAACCCTCTCCTCTTACCTCCCAACACTCAGACTTGTGAGAGATGCAATTATATATCCAAATTGGAAGACACGCACTCTCCATCCAAGACCGGAATAGCTGGTCAAGAGGAGAAGGTCAACACTTGCACCACACCACATGGAACACATAGCCCTGCAGAACACACACCAGCACTACCTTCACATAAAAACACAAACCACACACCCACTTTCACAGAGGCTCTCAATAAAACTCTACACAAACAGCAGAGACCTCCAAGGCAATGCATCCGACCACCACAACACAACACTAATGATGAGACACATAACTCTCCTAAACAGTGTGCCACTAAACCAAAGCCCCTAATGCAAAATAGCATACCCAACACACTAGTCATAGTTGACTCCACAGTAAGGCACACTGATGTCCCACTCACTAGGTTGAATAAGGAGAAAGAAACAGTCAGCTGCCTGTCAGGTGCCAGGATCCACCACATAACGCACACACTCAGGTTCTTCAGCAACAGGTACAAATATGACTATGTCATTGTACATGTGGGTGTGAATGACCTGAGAAGTACCACCCTGGACTACATGAAAAGAGACATGGAGGAACTCTTGGATTATATAGTCCAGGTGGGTATGACACTAGCCCTGAGCAGCATCCTACTATCACCCAGAATGATACTACAGTACAAGCAGAAAATGACTGATTTCAACAACTGGCTAAGTTTCTGGTATCATTCTAAGGGGATCCAGTATCTGTCTGCATGGGATGACATGATTGACAGACCTCAATGCTTTGCCAGAGATGGCTGCATCTGTCACCCCTGGGCTTCTGGATACTGGCCAAGGCTCTTGCCAACCCTATAGTGCCTTTTTTAGGTGGTGTTCTAAAGACCAAATTACCACCATAACAGCTACAAACAAATGCAATCTGAGAGTCATGCTGCTCAGTTCTAGAAGTCTAAATCTTAACATGCACTCACTCGAAGCACTCCTTAAAATAGAGAATATCGACATTTGTGCTTTAACAGAGACCTGGTTCAAGGCAGCAGAAAGCACCCCTGCACTCCCAGGCTATAACTCATTACACACCTTTCGGCCCCAGAACTTGGACCAAAGCTCCAAAGGTGGTGATGTTTCCATATTCATAAAGGATGCGCACACCTCCAGACTGGTACGCCAACATAACGCATCTGAGATACTTCAGGTGCAGCTGACACTGGGTAAGACAGCGATTAGGTCATAGCCTGCTATAGGTCCCCAACCATGTCCCAAGACTTGCACTCCATGTTCCTAAGCACCCTGGAGAATATTAGGGTCCAACCTAACACTCTCATACTGGGCGACTTCAACTACCCCTCCATTAACTGGGAAAACTACTCATGTACTAATACACTTGCCCAATGCTTTCTGAAATTCATTAATTCCAATCCTCTGGACCAGCTCGTTCTTACACCCTGGTCATTACTAACATGGGCGACCATTGCTCTACACCAATAGTCAACTCCTCCCTGGTTAGATCTGACCACAAACTAATCACCTTGGAAATCAGCATCCCTCCCACCTGCTCCCACAAAGGTAACCACCATGAAAAACTCCTCCAAAGCTAACTTTGAGCACCTGAAAACAGAGGTGGCTAACTTCACGGCACCCATGCAAATGGATAATAGTTGCATGACCGCCAAATCATACACCAATACACTGTACCAACACGTACACAAATGCATGGCTCTCGCCGTACCCAATAGAACTAAGACGCTCTCCTCAAAAAAAAAAAAGAAAGTCAATTTGGTGGTCCCCTGACATAAGCAAACTCTACAACAGAAGGAGAAAACTGATGCAGAATAGGGCGAAGTCCCAAGACTGGAAAAACTCCCTTATCAGCCTCAAGAAATGGTTGCGATCCCTCATCAAATCCTCTAAATCTAGCTATGAAAATAGAATTGCAGCAGATAGTAAAGACAACCACAAGGCCTTCTAGTTATGTAAAGAATCTCCACAGCAATACCCAGATTTGCTCTGAGCTACTGCACAATGGTATCTCCTATACCGAGTCAACAGATATTGCCAATATACCGGCCGACAGATTCAGTGCTAACTTTACCCCTCTCTCCTCCCCAGAGGACCAATCACAATACCAGTAGATTGTCAGGCACCCAGTATTACTGCTGCACAGATTAAAACAGCACTGTCCAAGGTCAAGAATACAGCTTCTGTGGGACCTGACAATATCCCCGGCTGTGTTCTACATGAACTAAAGAATGAACTGGCACATCACCTGTGTGCCCTGTTCAATCATTAGCCTCACCTCAGGCTTTGTCTCTATCGAATGGCGCACTGCTACAGTCATCCCTCTCCACAAAGGAGGAGGAGTGACTACAGACCCCAGGCATTATCGCTCAATTAGCCTGACAAGTCTGATATGCAAAGCTATGGAACACACCATCATGGACCTAATAAACAAGGATATAGGGACTCTCCAAACTCTGGATCCTACACAGTTAGGTTTTGTGGAAGGTAGATCATGTCTGCTCAACTTGGTTGACTTCTTTGAGTCAGTCACCAGAGCTGTGCATGAAGGCAAAGTGATTCATGCAGCCTTTTTTGATCTGGCCAAGGCCTTGAATACCATTCCCCACTCAGGAATCATAGAAAAACTCACTAAGCTAGGCATTAACCCCTATATCACTAGGTAGGTTGTAAACTGGCTCACAGATAGAACCTACAGTGCGAAAGAAGCTGACTCCAAGTCAGACTGCTGACCAGTCACGTGTGGAGTCCCACAGGGTTCGGTCCTGGGTCCTCTCCTGTTTGGTATCTACTTCTCTAAAGTGCACAGATGATTGCAAGTTGGGAGCTATTATTAACTCCCCAAGTGATGTTGACATCCTACAGAAAGGCCTTAATAACACCAATGACTGGTGTCAGAACCATGGCCTTAAGCTCAATGCCAAAAAATGTGTCATCATCCCCCTTGGGAAAACCCAGTTCCCTTGAATTACCACATTGATGGTAGTCCACTGAACACAGAAGGCGTTATAAGAGATCTGGGAACACAGGTTGACAGCAACCTCTCTTTTGACCACCACTTGCCACTGTGGTCAAAGTCCTTCTGTGTGGCATATCTCATTACTAAGAGTTTTGCATCCAGGAAGAAAGAGGTCATTGTCTCCCTTTACTCTTCCCTCATTAGGCCAATAATTGAGTACAATGCCCCATTTGGCATGCACCTCACTAAACACCTGCAACAACTGGAAAGGCCACAAACAGGATCCTAGGCCTTAAACACTTGTCCTTTATGGATAGACTCAAAAAACTCCAATTATTCTCTGTCTCATATTGCCTACTTAGAGGTGATCTCTGCTTGACTTACAAAGCCATGTCTGACCCAGCTCTGTTAGAAATGCTACATCTAAAGAAATCCCAATTGCTCCACACTACACAGTCCAGAGACCTCAACCTCATTACTACAATCAACAGAACATGCTGGAGGGACAGGTTTATAACCCAGAGACTGCACATGCTATGAAATAGACTTCCCATACATGTCAACCAGAGTACCTCACTGGCCATTAGCCTAGTACACACATATGAACCTATGTTAATGGAATTAAAGGTGTATACAAGGACATTAAATTTCGGGCTCATTTTTTTCTGGTAAGTTTCATGTGTAAACACTTGAAAAACATAGCTTGTTTAACCCTCCTTATTACCTATTGCAAATGTATTTGAAAGAAGCATAGAGAATTATATACGGAAGTTGTTGAAACCATGAAACAGAGGGACAATTCATACTTTAACAACTGCTAAATTTGAATTATTGAATAGACTATCAGCAGATGACTCTGCATATAATGAAACTGGACAAGGGTAGATGGTTGTAATTACAGATTATGTTGATTATAATAGTAACAAATATTTAATATTCTCTACGATGGTGACTGTTATGAAGGTGTTTCTAGAAATGTAGTTAATTTTGCTTACAATCACATTGATGTGTTTTTAAATGATTTACTTATTAAGTAATTTTCTAACACACTTTTCTTGTTTTTATATGTAAAGACATCAACAACTATATGTATATTTGGAATACCAAAAATACATTAAAACAAGGATGATCTCCATTTGAGATTAATAATTTAACTTCTCAGACTAAAACTGAACTATTAGCTATATTTGTACATCACATGTTATACAATATGACAGACCTCTTTCCTCATGCCCCGACCGAATCATGACATTTATTGCAAATTCTGAGGTCCAATGAATGTACAGAAGATATGGATTTAGTAATATCAGATATAAAGGACCTATATATAGACATCTCAAAGGACACAGGAGTAATATGATTAAGAGTTGTTACTTGATCATAAATTAATGTCGTAAAAGGACATTAATGTTCTCTATGAATGTTTAGCTGTGGTTCAAACCAATAATTACTTTGTTTGAAGGAAAGTATTTCAAATAAAAAAACAGAAGTCACTATGGGCATAGCACTTTCCCCCATTTTTGCTAACTTAACCCCATGTAAGTGAGAAAAGACCCTATTTTTAATAGTGATTATTTCAGGAATGTTAGTTTATGTTTACATTATTGGATGATATATTTATTTTATGGTAAAATTAGTATTACAGCACTTGATTTTTTCAATTATTTGGAAAAAAAGTTATGTATTCACTATAATGTTCCATGTGTGTTGTTCATCCTCACCTTCATTCTTAACAGGATGGGTTTGGATCTGATCCTCGGATTCATCTCGGCCTTTATCTTCATGCTCGATGCTCTCTGCCAGCTCGTTGCTAAACCCCTATCCCAGCATGCAGTAGGACCCTCCCCAGATCTTGTTTGCCCCAGTTCTAGGGTTAAGGTCATTTGAAAGAAATAACTAGAAGCTGATGAAGAAGGTCCGAGATCAAAACCAGTTTGTAGACTCGACCTACCAGGAGTACAGAATGGCAGGGGAAAGAAGGGTGGGATGTAAGAATGAAGGCAAAGATGGACAACACACATGGAATGTTATGGTGAGTACATAACTTCTTTATGTGATGTTGTCTTATCTCACCTTCATTCTTACCAGGATCTTGCATGGCTCATGGAAGAATATTCCTCAGGACCATGGGTCCAAAGGAGGCCCTATTCCTGGAGGCCAGGTCAACTTTGTAATGCGTGATGAAGGTATGCGGCTTTGCCCATTTTGTTGCAGCATAAATGATGTCTACTGGTAATTTACCAAGAAAGGCTGTGGAAGTTGTGACAGCTCTCGTTGAATGGGTTTTAACTTTTTTCTGGAAGTTATTTGTTCTGAGACTTGTAAATAAAAGTTATACAGTCTGAAAGCCATTTAGCAAGAGTGACTTTGGAAACAGGAGAACACTTCTTTGCTTTTTAAAAGGATACAAATAACTGATCTGATTTTCTGAATTCTGCAGTTCTATGTAAATAAAAGCTTAAGTGCCTATGTACATCCATCTGATGTAGCATGTATTCTGCCTTGTTTTGATAATTTGGGAAGAAGACAGGTAATTCTATGCTTTGGTTCAAGTTGTTCTCTGAAACAACCTTAATTAAAAAGGAGAGATTCATTTGCAAAAAACCCTGTCTCTGTGGAAAAGCAAATATGGGGGTTTAACAGACAATGTTTGCAACTCTGATACTCTCCGAGCAGAGGTTATAGCTATAAAGAAAATGGTTTTCCAAGCCAAAAACTGTAGATCACAATAAGCAGTGGGTTCAATGGGTGGAAAGACTATGCGTTTTTAGAAAAAAAGTTAGATCCCATGATGATATAGGGTTTCTGATAGGTGGTCTTAGTAACATGGTACCTTTGAGGAAGGTTTTACATAGCTTGTGAGACATAATGTTGGAGCCAGAGTCTCCCAAATGAAAGTTTGATATTGCAGCTAGTTGAACTCTAATAGTAGCTGCCACTGCACCTTCATTGAAAAGTTTTGCTAGGAAGTCTAGAATAAAACTAACAAGGGCTGAATAGGGGTGCATTTGGTTATCGGTAGCCCACAGGCAGAATCTTTTCCATTTACTATTATACATTTTCCTCATTGTAGACTTATGTGAGGAAACAAGGATGTGTTTAACTCTAGAGGAAAAGGTTGGAAGCCTGGCTATTATTGGAATTGGAGCAGCCATGCTGTCAGTTTGAGATTGTGAAGAGATGGGATGGAGGGTTCCTGATGCATGAGTAAGCAAATCTGGAAATGGGTCCAGAACCCAGGGTTCTTCCCAAAGATGAGTCCAAAGGAAGGGGAACCTGATTTGGCAAGGCCACTATGGAGCAATGAGTATTAATTCTTGCCCAAGGAATTGACTTTCTGGAGAACTTTTGGAATTAGAGGGAAGGGAGGGAAGCCATAGAGGAGGTCCGGGGACCAATCATGAACAAGTGCATCCTTTGGTGACTCCCCCAGAGGGGGGGATGAGGGCAAAATAGCTGCTGCATTTGGCATTTAAGGATGTCGCGAAGAGGTCATAACAAGGCTGACCCCATTTTTGGAAAATTCTTTCCACTATTTCCTGCTTTAGGCACCACTCATGAGGCATCAGAATAGCTCTGCTGAGCCTGTCCGCTATAATGTTGGATCTCCCTGGGATGTGCATTGCTATCAGAAAACGTTGGGAAGAGGTTGCCCATTGCCATACTCTCAGAGCCTCCAGGCAAAGAGGGTAAGATCTGTTTCCTCCTTATTTATGTACCATACAATCAACATGTCTGTTTGTATTGCAATAGTTCCTAAAGGAAGAAACTCTTGTAGTGCTTGAAATGCTAAAAGCACCGCTCTCACCTCTAGGACATTGATGTGCAAGCATGCCTCGTGATTGTGGTGCCTTGGACTGTTTTTCCCAGATAATTCACCCCCCTTCTGAGAGGCATCCATGGTCACCTTGGCTACTGGATGAGGGGGAAACAAGTAGTCTGCCTAGAATTACTTGAGAGGAGTGTAGCCACCAACCAAAGATCCTTCTTGCATGCTACAGTGATGAGTATTTTGTAAGACATTGGTAGTTCTTCTATCAACCACTGTGTGGATAACAACCACTGAAGAATCTGCATGTGCATACATGCTAGGGGAACTAAGATTATCACTGCAGCCATGATCCCCAAAACTTTGAGGACCAACCTCATTTGATCTTTCTTTCTCCTTAGCAGGAATCTGATGTGGTACCTTAAGGACTGGACCCTTTCTGGTGGAAGTGTCACAATCATTTGTGTTGTGTCTACCCCTCTGATCCTATGAAACCCACATGTTGAGATGGCTCTAAGGCAGATTTTTTTGTAATTTGTAGTAATACCCAGGTGGGAACAGAGTTGCAAGGTTAAATTTCTGGTCTTGATTAGCTGATGCCTGGTCGTGGCGGTTATGAGCCAGTCATCTAAGTATGGAAACACTCAGAATCCTAGACATCTCAAGTGAGCCTCTACTACTGCCATGAATTTGATGAACACTCTGGGGGTTGTAGTGAGGCCAAAGGGAAGAGCCCAAAACTGGTAGTGACTGGCTCCCAGCCGAAAGCGCAGATATCTCCTTGATCACCGTTCCATTTTTATAATGCAGTACACATCGTGGAGATCTACAGAGCACATTTAATATTCTTTTCCCAGGAATGGAAGAATTTACTGCAGTATCACCATCTGGAACTTGCAGTATACTGAGATCCAGAATTGGTATCCAGTCCCCTGTTTTCTTTGGATCTAAAAAGAATCTTGAGCAAGTTCCGGATCCTAATTGGTCTGCGGGGACTTCTTGGATTACTCTTTTTTCTAGTAACTTATGAATTTCTAGAGTTGCTTGTTCCTTTTGACTGGGTGGAATGTCTGGAACTTTTTTCATCTTGGGGGAGGGAAGGGAAAGGGGAATGATGTAACCTCTGGATATAATGCTTTGTACCTATTTGTCATACATCACTTGTTGCCAGGCTTCTGGGTACAAAAACAAGTGACCCATGACTGCCTCCAGAGCTGGACAATCAGGTCTCCTTTCTGGGGTGCTGAAAGGGCCTACCAAAGAAGGTTTCTCTGCCGCCCTGATTCTAGGGTCCCCCTCTGCCATGTGGATGGTGTCTTCCATTATTACTTCCCCCTCTGCCTCTGGGGGATGTTTCACCATGTGTGTCCTGAAAAGATCTCTGAGATTTTAGAAACCACATTTTACCTCTGCCTTTCTGACCTTTGAGGTAAGGTCTAGTAGGTATGGAAGAACAGACTCCTACAGCAGACAGAGTCTTTCCTTCTTGTTCACACCTGGTGAGAGTATCTTTGACCTTAGGCCCTAACAATGATGAGCCATCAAAAGGGGCATTCACAAAGGAAGACTTAAAGGGTTCCATAAACTTACATAAGTGCACCCAAGAATGTCTCCATAGGAAAATTCTGGAACCTATTGCTCTACTGGCTCCATCAGCTGCATAAGAAATAAGTCTCATGGAGGTGTTAACAACAGAGTTTAAGGTTGCGAGCTGAGAGGATACTTTGTAGGCCACCCCTGCAGCTATCAATCCTTGGAGGGTATCTCCTAGCTCTTTGAGGAGGTCCCTTTGTAGTCTTGTAAGATGAGTGAGGTAATTCAGAGATGTGACAGAAAAGGCAGCTGACAGTTGTCCAATCCGACTCACCCCTCTGGACCCTACTGGAGAATATTGGCACCTAGACTCTTCCAGCTCCAATGGAGCCGAGGACATCGGAGCCATGGTTGGATCCATAGTACCCGAGGTGGGTCTCGGATCTGAAAGTTTCACCAATTCCACTACTGGACTTTCTGGCTCCAAAGCAAGGGGTTGGATCAGAGGAGGAATAGAGGTGGATGGGGTGGGTGTTGTAGGATCCAAAGCCCTCAGGGTCAGATCCGACAGCAAATTGGCCAGTGGCAGTGTCTTCAAAAGCCTCTGTACCACCTGATCCACATCTGGACTTTCCGGCTCCAAAGCAAGGGGTTGGATCAGAGGAGGAATAGAGGTGGATGGGGTGGGCGTTGTAGGATCCGAAGCCCTCAGGGTCAGATCTGACAGCAACTTGGCCAGCGGCAGTGTCTTCAAAAGCCTCTGTACCACTTGATCCACATCATCATTGGATAAACTTCTAGAAGACTGAGTCAAGGAGATTGGAGATTTAGATTGCTGTAGTATGGGTGATTTTAATGTAGGAGAGATCTGCCCCCAAACTGGGGACCAGCTCTGTATCTCGAATTCAACCGTCACCGAAGTAGAGGGTGTAGACCTGAAGACTTGTCGGATCCAGTACTCTTTGGATCAGAAGAAGTCAACCTTGGTATTTTTTACATTGTCTCCGATGAAGTGGAAGGGGAAGACCTTTTCCCAGATTAGTCTGATCTGTCTGATTTAGAGGAGAGACTTGTCTGTTTTGGCTGAACCTGGACCTTCTTCCAGCCCCTCTGAGAAGGGAGTTTTTAGAAGCCCTTCCAAAATTAACATTTTTCCTCTCCAAGAGCACTCTATGATTAAACATATGGCAAATAGAGCAAGACTTGTGGAGATGGACAACTCCAAGACAATAAACACAAAGTGTGTGTTTATCACCTAGGGGCATCTTCTTGCCACAGTCATCACATGTTTTAAACCCCATGGGTTTGGAATCCTTGCCAGACATTTTTTTTAAGAAGGGAAATGCTGAACAACAGAATAAACAGAATACAAATTATTACCTATACAAAATATTTTTTTTTAAACATGAGACCCTCTAATTTAAACTGGTCAAAAAATAAAAGGAAAGTGGCATAACCCTCTAACTAAAATGGACTATGCCAAGAGAAAGAGTGAGAGAGAGAGAATGAGAGAGTCAAATAAAGGCTTCTAACTTAAACGGGCTGAACTACAGCTCTCTAACTTAAAAGGGCTAAGCTAGAGTTCTCTAATTTAAACAAACTGTTTAAGTGAAGAAAACAGATATACAAGTATATAAAAACCCTTAACTAAAAGGGGCTAAATAGGAATGGAATATTAAAGAACCAGGATAGGAAAGATGAGACCTAATGAGAGACGATGGCCTATCACAAAAAAGGATCACAGTAGCAGATAGACTAGAATACAATCTAAGCTATAAAGTGAAGAAAATTTACAACAAATACATCAATTTTTAACAAGCTAACAAATAAGAAAAAATGGTACTTAACCAAAGCTAAAAGATGAACACCCAATCTTGTTTAGTGGCAAATGAGATCTGGGGTGGGTCCTATTGCATGCTGGGATAAGGGTTTAGCCAAGAGCTAGCAGAGAACCTCGAGCTTGAAGATAAAGGCCAAGAAGGATCCGCAGATCGTATCCAAACCCATCCTGGTAAGAATGAAGGCAAGATAGGTCAACATCACATCTACCTTTTCAGGTTTCATATATGAATTTTCTACTAAGCCAATTAATTATTTGGACATAATTATTTAAAAGAATTTGGATGCAAAAGCATTGAATGCAGTGAACTGTCTGCAAACAGCTACAGCTAACTTTGAAGCTAACACCACTCTTAAGTATTCAACTCCGGTACCACCTTTAACATTCCTATAAGAAAAGTGCAGTCCGGGTCTGAACTGTCTGCAAACAGCTACAGCTAACTTTGAGTATGTGTCTAACTGTTTGAGCCAATCTTCATTTTCCCCTGGAGAGCACTGTGCTTTGGCTGTAAGCAGCCCCCCCCCGACCACCACCACCTCCACACAAACACACTTTTTCCACTTTCTCTTATTCCCCTCTGTTAGCAAATAGTATCAATAACTGATCAATACTGTGTGTTTGTTTATTTAAACTATACCACAGTAGCCTACTGATACAAGGTTATCCTGGTTTTCCACCTGAGAAATTAAGACAAGACTTACAGTTTCAGAGCAGTCCTTGGTCAATTGTGATTGTTCTTAACACATACTTGTCTTGCTTTGGCTCATTAGCAGCAGTACAAAGAACTGCCTGCTCACACCCTTGTTCTCCCCTCCCCTTCCCTGTTTATTACCTTAAGACAATCCCAGAGTTAATAAATATTACCTGTGGCAGGCACCATTTGTAAAACTATAATCCACTCTGCTACAGGCCCCATGAAGGCTCAGTGTCTCTCCAGTAAGTGTTTTACAACCGTAAATGCCTATTTATGTTGAATTGTATTAGACATTTTACAACTGTATATGTTTATGTTGAATTTCAAGCCTGTACTCCAATCTGCTTACTTACACTATCAGACTATTTACCCCACTCATAGGACCAAAAACTGGGACTGGGTTAGCCCCGCTTCGCTTTGCCCTCGCTACGCTCGGGCTCACTTCGCTCCCCTCCCTGCCCCCTTATCCCACCCGCCCCACTGTGTCTACATTTATAGCCACTAGGCCACACCCCTACTTCCTCTCCAACCTACACAACTTCCTCTCCAATGTCCTCCCCCACCACTTTACTGTTTAACCACTACTATTCCTCTGAAGCACATTGACCCCACCCATTGATGACATATAACATGTCTATAAATAATTATAAACTCTTTCCTCTTATCTTACCACTCTTAATTCTGCCATACTTTTTTACTAGCTATGAAAATCTCACATTCGTAGGTTTCTCTTATCCAAAATGCCAAACCAAGACCCCCTACCTCCACTGACTGGAACTTGCCCAATACTACACTACCCCAAAATTATAAATTCCAACCACTTGCTTCTAAAAACCACTCCAATCAACACCAAAATCCAAATATGAACTAAAACTACTATTCAAAGTTATTAGACTACTAGCGTATCTAAGAAAAACATAACCAAAGATGAGGACATCCATCCTAATCCAGGCCCAACCTTAACTCAAAATCCTACCAGCCCACCACTCTCCCACCGACTGGTCAACTCCCTCCTAATATGCCACTTAAACATTAGAAGCCTAAACAATAAGATACATAGCCTGCATGCTGTACTAGCCACATACCTCCCCAACATAATGTGTCTATCTGAAACATGGCTCCGGCCATCAACCAAAGACAATGAGATCCTGCCTCCTGGTTACAATATACTTAGGGCAGATAGAGTAAAGAAAAGAGGAGGTGGAATAGCCATCTTATATAATAGCACACTTAACATCATAACTAACCCTATACAACCACCCCAGGTCTCTAACGCTGAAATACTAGCTCTAAAAATTCTACTAAATAATCATAAAGGCATTAACCAAATTGTCACCTATATTCCCCCTGGGAACAATGTAGAAACACTAGAGGTCATTCTACATTGGATAGCCAACAACTACCCTCAAGAAACCATTGTCCTGGGCGATGTTAATATTGACTGGAACCAATGCACAGCACAGTCCAACCCCATCCCTGTTAACCTACATGGATTCTCTCAGATAATATCATCTACCACACGTACAGGTAACAATAACCAAAAAGAGAGTATACTAGACTGGATACTCACCAACAGTCATCCCCAGAACTATATGTCTGGAACTCTCCCTAATGATCTTAGTGATCACCTGCTCACATACATCATGAAAGACAAAATTAATTGTACAAGCTTACCTATTTATAGGTCTATCAGATCCAAGAAAAACTTTGACCCAACTAAATTTCAACTTGAACTCAAATCATGTAACTGGACAAAACTAAAGTTCCTTCCCTTGATGAGGCAGTGTCATCATTTAACAATTCATTCCTTACTATACTTGACGCGCATGCCCCTCAGTGGTCAATAAGAATTAAAACTCACCTAGCACCCTGGCTAACAACAGACACCAAAACCAAAATAACAACTAGAGACAAAGCGTGGGATAAATGGCGCACTACCAAACTACCCCTAGATCGTATCAAATTCCAACAACTTAGAAATGAGACTAAAAAAGCCATCATACTAGATAAGAAAAATTACTTCTACAATCTGCAACATAAACATCAGAATAACCCTCAAAAGTACTGGTCAGGCATAAATAAACTTCTCCAACCAGGCAAATCCACTACTCCGACCCCAGGAACATTATCTGACAACAGCCAAGAAGATATAGCCAATTCATTCAATAATTTCTTCACAGAAACCATCCAGTCATTAGCTAACCAACTTTCTCCTCCCCACACTTCTATAAACACTATACCCGACTCACCACTCTCTTTTAACTTCCAGCCAGTGTCCACATCCTTTATCAGATCCCTTTTGAAAAAACTGAAGCCAACCACCCTTTCAGCCGATCTTCTGCCAGTTGAATACCTGCAAATTGCTGCAGATGTCGTAGCCTACCCTATCTCAATCCTAATTAACAGAACCATAACCGAGGCCTCAATCCCCTCAATTTGTAAAATATCATATGTTATTCCACTCCACAAAGGAGGTTCATCCACAGAACTATCCAACTATAGACCTATAGCCATACTATCACCACTTGCCAAAATTATGGAAAAGTGCATGCACAACCAACTAATGCTCTATCTAACCCAAAATAAACTACTCACAGACTCTCAACATGGATTCAGACCCCATCATAGTACAACCACTGCCCTCCTCTCTTTTACTGAAAACATTAATCTTAACCGGAATAATAAAAAAATATCCTCCGCTCTCTTCCTGGACCTATCGAAAGCCTTCGATATGGTAAACCATCAGTTACTTCTATATACTTTAAAAACCCTGTATCTAGATACTCCAGCCCTTGACTGGTTTCAGGCTTACCTCACTGGGAGACAACAAGCAGTAATGTGGCAAAACAAGCTCTCCTGCCTACTACCAAATACCATAGGAGTTCCTCAAGGTTCCATATTAGGACCTCTCCTCTTTTCAGTCTTCATAAACGACATCCAAACAGTCATCCCTGAAGCCACCTGCATTCAATATGCAGATGACTCGACTATAATATGTTCCAATGCCTCTCTTGCAAATCTACTAACTACCACCCAACATAGCTTCACCAAAGTCAAAAACTGGCTTGCCAACCATCTCCTGATCTTAAATCCAAACAAAACCAAGTTACTTCTCTTCTACCCAACCAATAGATCTCCGACTGAAAACTTCACTATAAAATCCAATAATGGGACCATCATCTCCCCAGACACCTATACAAAGCTATTAGGAGTAAACATTAACAATAAACTCAGATTTGATATACATATCAACAAAGCCATTAAGTCAGTGAACAAGAAACTTGGGACCCTATATAGAATTAAAGCCTTCCTTACCCCGAATGCCAGGGCAGCCACAGCCCGTTCACACCTTCTCTCTACCCTACTATATGCCTCTCCTGTCCTCACTCACCTTAACAAATCTGATCTGGCCAAGCTCTCATCCTGCTATAATCACATTGCCAGGTTCGTTACAGGCCTACCCTACAGAACACACCACTGTACTAACCTGAAAAAGCTTGGATGGATAGAATCCCCACACCTTCTTCACCAGTCCCAACTCATAGAGGCCTTCAAAATCCTTAAACAACCTGAGAATACCCCAGCACTAAAAACTTAATGACTCCCTACTCCAATCTAAGCTGCATTCGCTCAGCAAACAGACTCCTTGTCCAAACAACTAAATCTCTCAACCTAGGTGGTGACGCGCTATTTGCCAACACCACTGGTAAAATATGGAACTCTCTCCCAAATAACATCACGCTTGCAACTTCTCTAAGTCAATTCAAAAATAGTCTAAAACTCCACTTCAAGTCACACTGGCTATGTCCTTGCTCAAACCCAGACTAGCTCTGTGCCATTAACTAAAACATAAACAACTAGCTAAGATGATAAGTACTTTGTATACTGTGATAAAGAAATATGTATCCTGTCTAACTCTATGTCATTATACTGCCTACCGTCCTTGCTAATATGTTATTAATGTTACATTTGTAGTAATCTCAGAAATAGTAATGGCAGTCTTGTACTTGTATGTAAATAGCCTATGTTTTTGTTAAGTTCTTTCAGCTCATTTACTGTACCTAATTATCAATATAACTCTGTTGGAGCTTTTCTCCCCGGGCCTCCACTGAAAAAGGACATGTATCCAGTCGGACCATCCCAGTTAACAAATGTAAAATAAATAAATAAATAAAATAAAATAAATATTTTCAGGAAACCGGACTTTAATAAATTGAATTTACATTCTAGTGGTAATTACACAACCCACATTAAACTTATTATAGCTAAAGGACAATTTGTTAGACTCTCACAGATTATTTCAAATGATGAAGTATTTAATAATGAAGTTGGAGTCTTAAAGCAAGTTTTTCTAGCAAGAACATATCCTGTTAAATTCGATGACAACATAATACAGGAAGCATCGGAAAAGAGATTGAACTCCTTTGCAGCAATACTTAGTCTATAAAACTGAAAGAGAAGGCAAGTTTGAAAAATGATTACAGCAAAGCACTTTGCCATTTTCTGTGGATAATTATGGAGTTCAGCAAATTGTTAAGAAACAGTGGAATTTATATCATTATTAAACATGAGAGGTTATTAGACAAGGTAGATGACTTACTGAAATTAATTTATAAAAATGTCATGAACATTAAACATAGACAGGACAAAACAGAAAAAGGAATAGCTGCTAACCTACTGGAATGTTCTGGTGAGGTGCATTTGACAGAAAATATATTATGACAGAAACGTGAACTGAAGCATTTAATTGTAGGGCACATTTTAATTTTAGCTTTGTAGGGGTTGTTTACATTGCAGCTTGCCTTTTCTTGCCTTGCCTTCTACACTGGCAAAACAGAGAAAAATTTGACAGAATACAACATGTGTATACTATTAAAAATGGGTTTCTTTGAATGCATTGGCTAAACATTGTGAGATGCATGTTAACTCTAATGAGTTTGGATTTTTATTCTAGAGAAAGTGGTGAAATTTGATGGATGTTGTGACTGGAAAAAATCACTTGTTAACAAGGGAACTATACTGGCAACAATATTTCCAAGCTGACAAGCTTCCAGGTATTAATGAAGCAGTGTCATTTAATAGTATCTTTAGAAGTAATGTGAATTTGTTATGTACTTTAAATGTTCATGGTTGGTTGTGACACCGTGTTTAGTTTTGAAAAAGTCTTGTTTCAATTAAGATGAAATCAGTTAACTAATTAAAATATTCCATTAGCATGTTCAGGGTTTAAAAAGAAAAGACCCCAAACTGGTCTACATGAACCTTCTTTCTTTGGCACCAGAAACATCCTTGAATAAAACTCTTCTCCTATTTGGGGAGGAGGAACCACTTAAATGACTTCCTGAGACATGCTAAAGAACATGGAAAAAAGAGAAGTTTGGTCTACTAGATGAGGGAGAATAGTACAACTAGGAGAGAAAGATACCCACTATCATCTATAACCTTGTGTGTTTATATTCAAAACTCATTTGCCTGAAACTATATATTAACAAAGACAGAAATGGAGGTTCAAACCTTCTGGAAGGATTAAGGGTTTGTCAGGATTGGGAGGAGAGTCTTATAGGTAGTCATTCAGAAATATTACAGTGTCCTTTGTTGCAAGGAGGGGGTTTGCTTTCTCTTTGGAACTCCCCTGCCATTTTTTTAACATTTGCTTACATTAAGCATGCTATGTTTTGTTTATAGGGACAACATTCATTAAACCCCTTGGTAAACTTGAAAAGGAAAGCTGAACAAATCTGAGAAATTCCTCTGGAAGATTTTTGAGTATGCATAAAAACAAGCCTCCTTATGACAGCTCCAGTGGCAGCAGGAGAACCATAAGCACATATTAAACAGGAGATAACCACTTGAAACATATAAGCTATTATGTTACACAAATAACATGCCATAATATTCCTCATGTTCTCAAAAGAGGCAAGCATAAACTTTAACAAATAAATTTGACAACTTTTAATTCTAAAATTAAGTGTTGCAGAAGAATACACATTTATCACAAATTTATCCAAAGCCTCCCCATTCTTGTCAGAGTGCAAATGGCAGAGACAAATTTCCTGCAACTTCTCTCAGTACTGAAAACAGTGGTCCTCCCTTGCCCATCAAAATCACTCAAATCACCATAGAAATTGGCCCCACTCCATGTTGGCTGAAGGGACTACAAAAGAGGGAAGCAAGGAAAAAGATGAACTGTATCAGATGTTCAGCAGCAGCTCAGTTTATTTGAACAATAGCTGTTGGGTCTGATCTGGGATTAGTATAGAAAAACTTATAAGGCTGAGCAACTTTATTGGCTTTCTCGGGGGCAGTGGGCTGGCTATCAGGCATGTTACAGGCTGTCACAAATACATCCTCTGATGCTGCAAGAATAGGAGGAAATGGTGTAGGTTCAGGAAAGTCCAGTTGCAATAAATCATAATACTTCTTCAGAGACAGTGGAATGTCCCATTGAAATAATTGATTCAATTTGGAGATAGTTTCTATTCTTATCAGAATCTGAATCAGAAACTTGAGGAGGAAAAAAAAACAGAACTTATCACTTCACTATTATTTTGTGGTACAATCTTGAACATCTTCATAAAACTAAGAATCCCTTTTTCTCCTGTAAGAAACAGAACTGGAAGGGTCAAAAGCCTGAATTAAATCCTTAATTAAGCCCAACGAATCATTCCTGTCAAGAGTAATACAAAAAGGGAAGACATATGTCTGAGTTTTTGCTTCTCCTTGATAAAAATTTTCTAAAGAAGCTGACCACTTTTTCCGGGGAAAACATTCCTAGGGACAAGTAATCATCCCTTTTAGCTTGGCAGAGATTAATTTCCTGCTCCTTCTCTCAGTACTGAAAATAGTGGTCCTCCCTTGCCCATCAAGGTCATTCCAGCACCATAGAAGATGAGTCTGACCCCACTCCATGGTGGCTGTAGGGATTACACAAGGGGGAGCCAAGGAAAAAGATGAACTGTATCAGGAACCAGAAATGGCCACATCAGAGCCAGCAATTTGCACTGAGGCACTTTAGCAGCCTGGTATGGTGGCAAAGGCTGTTTCTTAATTTTTTTTTTTTTTTTTTTTTTTTTTTTGTGGCTGGCAGAAGGACAAACTGAGGAACCAGTAGGTTGTTACATAGGAAATCCAAAAAGATTCCTGGGGAAGCCTTGCAACAGTAGCCAGTAAAAAAGTCACTTTGTCCACCAACAGAAAACACAGTAAAAAGCACTTTAAACATCTATCCCAGACCCTAAGTAAAACAACACATTTATTTGAAAAATGTAAAGGTAAAAATAATGTTTCTGTTTTAAAAGTTACTGAAATCATGTAACTTTCATTAAAACACTTTTTCCAAGCTTAAAATTTACAATTTCACAGAAAAAAGTTCAGTTTCTTTTAACAAGTATGGAAGAGTTTTTCCCGGAATAAAATGTATTTCTCCAGATATGGATAGCTTTAGCTGACTGTCAATCCTCAAAAGCCTGCAAGGGGGAAACACTCTTTGAGAGCAGAAGAGTTCTGAAGGGATTAACACCCAAACTACCCTTTTTCTTCAGCTCAGCTTGAGCTAACAGTTTGGATGTGTAAAAGGTGGTCTTGAAGCTTCAGAATCTAACAAGCTGTTGTATGCTTATTAGGATATAACCCATACAGCTTAAGTCACTGCAGCAGTGATCATAATGATGAAAATAAACAACTGTATAGCTGTAAGAATGAGTCAAACTACTGTTCTACAGAAATCCAATGGAGAGAGAGAGAGAGAGAGTTAACTCCATTACCAGCATGCTGTGGCTCACATACCACTGAGTATTATGATCTGGTCTCCAATTATATTCAACTTATTACTTCTCTTGCTGGGTGAGTCTGAAAAAATCTGCACAAGACAGTTTCAAGTTCAAGGGGTTGTACCTTAGCTACAGTGACATAACTGTAGACTGTTAGAGGGTGTCAGCAATAACTTTGTCACTGTATATAAATATAAACATATATATATATATATATATACAAACACACACACACACACATATATATATATATATGTGTGTGTGTGTTATATATATAAATAAATACATTTTGACAAAACAGGGAAAATGTGTGTGTGTGTGTGTGTGTGTGTGTGTGTGTGTGTGTGTGTGTGTGTGTGTGTGTGTGTGTGAGTGTGTGAATATACTTTATACTTATATATATATATATTATATATATATATATATATATATATATATATATATTATATACACACACACACACACACACACACACACACAAACAAACACACATACACATATAAAGAGGGAGGGAGGAAGGGAGAGAATTCACCAGTATCTTCAACAAGAGCCACACAACCAGGTTGGAAAGATTACTTGCTAGTGATGCAAAACAACATAAACAGTGCCTTAATATGTGATTATACTTACTAGACTATATTTCTCTTTCTGAGGCCCATAGCTGCTCAGCAGCTTAGATTTCAAATTGACTTTTAGAATGTCACCAGTAGTTGTGCCACAGTAGAAGAAACTGTCATCTTCAGATACCTATTTGAGAATCAGAGAGATACTTTTATATGTTGAGTTCATTATACTTTTAGTCAATCTGGATAGTGATCCATTACTCAAAATTAGTGCAACAATTTTAACAATATTAAACAAGTAGGTACAAGTGTTGAATCACTGAGTCTATAGAAACATCCATGTTCTCTCATTGATTCTTAAGTATACTAGTCAGCTTTTTTTTAATTAATCAATTCTTGATGTGTGTTTATGCAACTAGAAATGATTGCAAAAGACTTTCAAATTCTGTGCCACAAGACAATTTTTTTAACTAATGAATGCATCCTTCAGTAAAAATCCATACTTAAGGAAAAAACTGGCCATTAGTATTTTTTCTTATTAAAGTATCCCTCAATATGTTTATATTTTGTTCAATTACCTCAGCCAGAAATATCAGTGTATAGGCATAACTTCTGTAGAAATGTTTAGATACATACACATTTTCAGATTTGTATTGAAGTGCAGTAAATGACAGACAGACAGACAAAAATCTGACAGAAATATTAAATCACCTCAAGATTACAAGGGAACTGAAAGAGTCCAAGAGTGAAGCATATTTCAGGAACAAATACATAAGTACAAGAGGCTAAAATGTAACCCCAGCTCCCTAAATACATAGAAGGAGCTCTGACTGTAGTCAAGATGACCCAAGTTTGATTAGTGACTCAGGTGATGGGGGAACTAGGCTAACAGGTGTGAGGGAGCAGCCTTTTGTTGGACTTGCTTACTCAGAGAGGAAGAGGTTGCTACTGGCGATCGGACATATCCCAGTGATGGGGTTAGTACCATTATCACTTGATAGGTAATTATCAAACTTCAGATAGAATGGGGGCCTTGGAGTGAACTGATGCTACATGTGGTGATGGAGTGCTGTTAAATGCCTTGTTAAGACTATCTAAGGAAATAATAGAAATTCTACAGGTGCATTGCTACTGAACAAAGATACTTGGACATTCTCTTAAAAACCCCTCTCTTTCCATTTTAATATTGAATTTGTTACCACTCGAGTCATTCAACAACTTAAAGCTCCCTATAACATTTTTCATCTTATGACACTTAAGAATCATAAAGAAATTGCTATCGATAATTCCCAGGCATGACCTGCTTATCATAACTTCCCTTTCTCCATACAATATTACTATCGAACAAATTACTGAGAACAACATGCAATGATTCATACATCTCTCCAACAATACTGATTATTACTGCTACACCTTATGTAGGCAGTTGGCATAAAGTTCCTGCAGAAGCTAGGTATCTATTAAACACACTAACATTCAAACTTCTCAATGAAAATTATTGCTCCCCTACAAATAAGTTAATGCTCCAAGAACAATCACACTTTAAGAAGCAGTGATAGCCTCACACTTTAAAACCTCTGTTTTCTATAACTCTCTGTGAGAGATCATTTAACAATCTACCATCCACATGCTGTTATGCACTACCACGGAAAATTACTATTTAACCACTTCAAGCTTTGAAGAAAAAAACAGAAACAACTTCTTAGAGCAAAATACCAATGCACCTGCTTTTGCTATTCAGGCTAAGTGTAGCCAGTAGACTGTACAGCCTTTTCTTTACTTCTTATCCTCTCTGCTATTGTTTGACTACAAACAATTGAGAGCTAAGTTATGTTTACCAGTAGCAGTTCAAATGATTAATAGCTTTTGAATTATTTGCATATAAAATATCTCTTCAGGCAAGATCACGCTAATACTTTTGGCAGTGGCAGATTACAGTCGAGACATTTTGGGTGGCTGCACAGAATATATGTCTTAAGGGGGCCATCTGGCTTGCCATCCTGCAGAATTAAGACATTTGTAAAATCTGTCTGAACTGCAGTGCCACATGCCCCTATACAAGTGTTTTCTCACTGATTAAACAGAAAGCAGATAGTTTATACAGTCAGTGACTCATCAGTGTGGCAGCAGGACCTTGTTTGACAATACTCGCTGCAGATAGTAGTTCAGTCCAATTCCGGTTATATAGGAGAAAAGCAGGTGGCTAAGTCCATAGCTCATGCAGCTGCGCACTAATAATCTTAAACCACAAAGATAATCATGTGTGATTATAGACTACAGGCTAAAAATCAAGGATGAGAGCCGAGTCAACTTTTCTGTTGTTTAATTCATATCAGCAATAGATACTGGCACCACTGACAACCAGCAGCAACAATAGACTCCTGAGTTACTTATTATATAACAGAATATTCACAATGAACAACACACACACACACACACACACACACACACACACACACACACACACACACACACACTAGGTAATCAACATAAAATTCAAAAATAAATATTCAGCTCACATGTCCTTACTTCTTCCCTGTTAGCTGCAAATATTACAAGTGAAGCAAGATTTCTCTGCTATAGCTGTCAAAGAGTACCTTCCATTGTCTTGTCCACCCTTGACTTGAAGAGCAGTCCATTTCCTAGTTTCTTCTCGGTCACTTTTTTTAAACAATGAAATGCTACTCAAATAAATATAGCATTCACACATCATGATATCAACAAGCATCTTCTTAAAATGGGGAAGGTGAGAAGGAATTCTTCATTCTAGCAAGTAGGAATGGATGATTTCTCCTCCTCTCAGCCTTTCATTGACTATCACTCAAGCAGACACAGAACCTAAAATTAACTTTCTTCCCAGTCCCTGTGCCATGTACCTCCGGCATGTTGGTAATGGTTGATTACACTGTGTAAATAATATTTATTATGTAGAAAACAGGACAAAGACAGTGACAGCCGAAAGATACATAACAGACAAGCAATCAGTGGTGCTGTATGCGCAGGAGAAGAAAGCCTGAAAACATTAAATGGCAAAGGGCTTTTGCAGATGAGTGAAGAGCAGCTTCTATGGGCATGGTGTCACATGGTATTTTTTAAATCCTTTCAGGCAGCCAGATATGGACAATACACAGATTTGCAGGAGTACTAATGTGAAATAGGTGTCTCCACTGTCCCTGATTTTGCAGAATGTCCCATATTTGACCTTATGTGTTTTGATATGTTCCTTATAAAATGTGTCATTTTCTGGCATATTGTCCAGGACTGTAGTTACTATATAGAGGCAAATGTTTAATTTCTGACTTCATATCCTTCAGGAAATATATGTTAACATAAAATACATTGTTGTTGGAGCTTAAGTATCTAAGAATATTGAAAATCTGTTCCTGATTTTGGGCCTTTGTCTCCTCATCATTTTTGGGTTTGCCCAGTTCCTGTGGTAAGTCATTAAAAGCTACGTTCTATGGCTGGTAAGAAACTCCGCATTTGTATAAGATGGAGGTGAAATATATTGTGTGATCATTACCTAACATGCCAACAAATATGGGTAGTGGATGGCTTTGTAAGGGGAGTACTTATGGGGCTGGTAAACAAATGCATATTTGTGTAAAACAGAGTTCTAATATATTGTATGGTCATTATTGTATTATTATTTAATAAACGAGTAGTCACCTGTGAGGATAATCTTTTATAATCCTCTGCAGACATGGACTCCAAGAGAGATTTTGAGAGTTCCTTGGTCAAATACATCTACACTCTTGTAAAGTGCACCAGATAGTTCAGAAAACTTAAGGCAAAGGCAGCTGGGCACATGCATTCCAAACCTGTTCAACTCCCTGGACCCTCTGTTGGGGGGGTGGATAGAGGAGATGTGTTCTGCTAGCTCCTTCTTAGTGGCTGTCAGCACAGCCATTGCATCAGCAGGGACTCCTTTGCTCTAACTGGGGTTTATCTTTTGGAGGACCTAAAATTTTATCCAGATGACAAGGTACTGGTACAACAGAATCCAGTTCTTGTCATGACTGGGGAGAGACTATATCTATAATCTCATTGGCCAGAAAGTCATCCAACATGTAGACAGGCCAGCACAAAAAGCCTCCAGAAATACTGACTCCTCAGGGAAAGGATTATCTCAGGACCAACCACCTTTCTGTTTAAGGATTTCCAAAATGTCTCCAAATGAGATGTCATCAGGTGGTGATCTAGGGGACCCTTCCCACTTTGTTGAAGCCAGTATCATAGGTGAGGGATTCCAAGGGGGAATCTATGTGCCTCTTTATACACATTCTCTTTTGGTGAACCTCCTCAGCAGGATGCTCTGGGGAGGTGTTCAAAAAGAGGGATAGTTCTTCTATGGGAACTGCCTGGATGCTAGTTGGTAGTGGCTGTCCCTTTGAAGTAGGTCTGATGGGATCAGATCTCGGAACTATAGAAGGAAAAGGTGTAGGTTCCAAGGACGTATGACAGAGTGGACCTCTAGAATAAGAGAACACCATCTCCACCATCTTAAAGACTGACAGACCATGAGAAGTTGTGGCCAGCCACACAACAGCCAATACATCCAAAGCAGGCAAGCCATGACTTTGCCCATATCTTTGCATCAAGGATGGAGCTGGACCCAAGCTATCTAGTGCTAAGGCTCCGAGGGACAAGAATGAATCAGACAACATCGGAGTAGGTCCCAGCCACACAGATCCAAAGCTGACACTTCAGATCCAAGACTCATCCCAGTCTGAGAGAACAGGAGCAAAACTGAACAAGGAAACCATCAGGATTGAATATGTAATTATCTTTGGTTCCACTGCAGGTACCCTCAGAGCTCTCAGACCCTGGGGCTCCAAAACCAAAAGACAGATCAAAGAAGCAGATACAACTATATGGGCAGTGGCAGGTGGGCTCAAGGATCAGATGGGAGAATGAGGCAGTATAGCCTCCATCTAGATCTAAGCTTTGAGGAACTTTCTCATCATCCTATCCACTCAACTTGAGAAAGACTCCTGGAGGACCTGACAGATGAGGTAGTAGACTGAGGTCTGGAGTATTTCCTCAGAGTTTGAATGAGGGGAAAACGAAGCTGAAGAGATATAGGGTCAACAATAAACTCAAGTGAGTGAGTTCTCACCATATAAGAAGTACAAGAAGTTAGAGATGATGGTTTTGGATCCATAGACTGAGCAGTCAAACTGCCTAAAATAACCATCGAATCGGCAGACTTAGGATCCAAAGTTTTTCTCTTCATATCCAATGAAGTTTGTTCTGCTGATGATGGTTTTGGATCCATAGGCTGAGCAGTCAAACTGCCTAAAATAACCATCGAATCGGCAGACTTAGGATCCAAAGTTTTTCTCTTCGTATCCAATGAAGTTTGTTCTGGTGATCTCTGTATTGTTTGTGGATGTTCCAAGGGTGATGAAGTCTTCAAAGACTTAGGTGCAGATTGTTTTCTATGCTCTGACTGAGTCTTGGATGATTTGCTGGGGGTTTGAGCCCCAGAGCTGGAAGAGGAAGGCGGTAATAACCCTTTGAGGACTAACTTATTCCTCCTGTCTGCGATAGCCATTGAGTTAAACTCAGCACAAATGGCACAGTTTGCACCCAGATGTGCTGATTCTAGACAATAAACGCACTTCCTGTTAGCATGCAAATTCAGAATTTTGTGCCCATGGGAAATGCATGTTTTAAACCCTATAGACTTCTCAGCCATAGCATGTTAAAAATAACGGAAAGCTAACAAAGATAAGAAATACATGTGTGTGTGTGTGTGTGTGTGTGTGTGTGTGTGTGTGTGTGTGTGTGTGTGTATGTGTGTGTGTGTGTGTGTGTACATATATATATATATATATATATATATATATATATATATATATATATACACACAGTGGATATAAAACGTTTATACACCCCTGTTAAAATGCCAGGTTTTTATGATAGAAAAAATGAGACCAAAATAAATAATTTCAAAACTTTTCCCACCTTTAATGTGGCCAATATCGTGTACAATTCAATTAAAAAACAAATCTACTGAAACAAAACATAAACCAAATAAACAAATAAAATAAGAAAAGATCTGGTAATAAAACCACACTTCTTTATTCCACAATAATCCAGTAAACGCTTTCGTCTCCCAACACTGAGACTTCATCAGACTGAATTACATATTAAATACATTCAACTTAAATACTTAAATCAACTCCTCACATGATAGTACAGAGGTCAGTGCTTTAACTCCTTCCTTCTCAAATACGCCACAAAATCCTCTCAGCTGTTTAGTTCTGGAGGGTAGCAAGCATTAAGTCTAACCTGCCATGAATATTCAAGCCACCCAAGTTCTTTCTCCCCATTAAATAGTGTTTCATGACCAGTAATAACTCCAAGCACAATAAATTTAAAATCAGTAGGGCAATTTCCCATTTTGTAATGTTTTCCCATGGTATTATTTTCATTACCAATCTCCACTGCCCTTTTGCACTCATACATTCTACTATACAATTCTCTACTGGTGCGTCCCACATAAAATGTCCCACATGGTCTACAAACAATTCGGAACTACAGAGGGAAAAGGTGTAGTATCCAAGGACGTATGACAGAGTGGACCTCTAGAATAAGAGAACACCATCTCCACCATCTTAAAGACTGACAGACCATGAGAAGTTGTGGCCAGCCACACAACAGCCAAGATATCCAAAGCAGGCAAGTCATGACTTTGCCCATATCTTTGCATCAAGGAGGGAGCTGGACCCAAGCTATCTAGTGCTAAGGCTCCGAAGGGACAAAAATGAATCAGACAACATCGGAGTAGGTCCCAGCCACACAGATCCAAAGCTGACACTTCAGATCCAAGACTCTTCCCAGTCTGAGAGAATAGGAGCAGAACTGAACAAGGAAACCATCAGGATTGAATATGTAATTATCTTTGGTTCCACTGCAGGTACCCTCAGAGCTCTCGGACCCTGGGGCTCCAAAATCAAAAGACAGATCAAAGAAGCAGATACAACTATATGGGCAGTGGCAGGAGGGCTCAAGGATCAGATGGGAGAATGAGGCAGTATAGCCTCCATCTAGATCTAAGCTCTGAGGAACTTTCTCATCATTCGATCCATTCAGCTTGAGAAAGACTCCTGGAGGACCTGACAGATGAGGGAGTGGACTGAGGTCTGGAGTATTTCCTCAGAGTTTGAATGAGGGGAAAACGAAGCTGAAGAGATATACGGTCAACAATAAACTCAAGTGAGTGAGTTCTCACCATATAAGAAGTACCAGAAGTTAGAGATGATGGTTTTGGATCCATAAGTTGAGCAAACTGCCTAAAATAACCATCGAATCGGAAGACTTAGGATCCAAAGTTTTTCTCTTCATATCCAATGAAGTTTGATCTGGTGATGTCTGTATTGTTTGTGGAGGCTCCAAGGGTGATGATGTCCTTAGAGACTTAGGTGCAGATTGTTTTCTATGCTCTGACTGAGCCTTGGATGATTTGCTGGGGGTTTGAGCCCCAAAGCTGGAAGAGGAAGGCGGTAATAACCCTTTGAGGACTAACTTATTCCTCCTGTCTGCGATAGCCATTGAGTTAAACTTAGCACAAATGGTACAGTTTGCACCCAGATGTGCTAATCCCAGACAATAAACACACTTCTTGTCAGCATGCAAATTCAGAATTTTGTGCCCACAGGACGTGCATGTTTTAAACCCTATAGACTTCTCAGCCATAGCATGTTAAAAATAACTAAAAGCTAACAAAGATAAGAAATACATATCTATATGTGTGTGTGTGTGTGTGGTGTGTGTGTGTGTGTGTGTGTGTGTGTGTGTGTGTGTGTGTGTGTGTGTGTGTGTATATATATATATATATATATATATATATACACACAGTGGATATAAAAAGTTTATACAGCCCTGTTAAAATGCCAGGTTTTTGTGATATAAAAAATGAGACCAAAATAAATAATTTCAAAACGTTTCCCACCTTTAATGTGGCCAATATTGTGTACAATTCAATTGAAAAACAAATCTACTGAAACAAAACGTAAACCGAATAAACAAAATAAGAAAAAAATATGGTAATAAAATCAAACTTCTTTATTTCACAATAATCCAGTAAACGCTTTTGTCTCCCAACACTGAGACTTCATCAGACTGAATTACATATTAAATACATTCAACTTAAATACTTAAATCAACTCCTCACATAATAATACAGAGGTCAGTGCTTTAACCCCTTCCTTCTCAAATACGCCACAAAATCCTCTTGGCTATTTAGTCCTGGAGGGTGGCAAGCATTAAGTCAAACCTGCCATGAATATTCAAGCCACCCAAGTTCTTCCTCCGCATTAAATACAAAAGGTGGCAGTAAAAAGTAACTCTTATATTAGAGATACTTTTGATTTTATCCAAAATATTAAGGGAGTGAATATTTTTGATTCAGATATATTGGTCACCTTAGGCATAAGATCTTTTTAATATGGTGTCTTCTGAAGACACGTTAAAATACCTCAGTGTATACTCAGTCTATTTATATTTGTTTAAGACAAGTAAAACACTTCCACAAAAATGTATTGCTAATACAGTAAACACAAATGAACACATTATGCAGCAGGCCAAGCAATGAGGTAAGATAATAGAGGTTTTACTAAGGAATCTCGAACGCAAATGCTGAGGAATCAAAATATTGAAAATAAATGTCCAAAAGGCAAAGAAATATAATGCAAGTGTTTATTTTTACTTCCTGATGTATGGGGCAAATACCTCTCAACTGCCCATATTTTTCAGCCTGTCCAGATTTTGGCTTCATATTTTGGTCTGTTCCTCATAAAATCTGTAGTTTTCTGGCAAATCATTCATATTCTTCAGAAAATGTATGCTACAACAAATCCATTTATTCTAGCAACTTTCTAAGATTATGAGAGCAACATTTAAAAGCTGTCCATATTTTGTGGTCTTTGACCCCCCCCCCATTGTTTTAGTCTTTGTCCAGATTTCTAGTGCTAAGAAGTTGAAAGGTATGGGGGGCAAGCTGCCACACATCCCAGACATGTATATATATTAACTCCACAGTTGCACAAACTCAAAGAAATCTCCCAAAACAAATGATTCACTACTAGTGCATACTTGGAAATCACACCAGCATTGATTTCCTACTGAAAATCCTGATTTTATTGTGTTCCTTGTTATCTTGTGTTCCGGGGAATTTCAGGCTGACAACCTATAAATATATAATAAGGGAATGCTCTAAGTGAGAGGTCTCCTATTTGACCCTATGAAGGTAGCTAGTGGTATCTTATATGGATCTGTGCTAGATCTCCTGCCAGCTGGGATATTTTTCCTGATCTCAATGTAAGAAAGGAAGTCTAGGTCACTAAATATGCAGATAACTACAAACTTGATAATATGCAAAGAGACTACACAAACTGTTATTTTTTCAGTGAAATATCAACTACTACTGACGAGTAGCTTCGGTTCTGTCTTCCAGTGACTGGATGCCCAGTCCTGTCTGAAACTCTATGTATGGAAAATATAATAGGTAGTACAAACTTTAGGACAAGTCATCTTTTACTGAATATTATCATTAACAGTACTAAATAAAAAAACAACAGCAATATAGCCGAAAAAGAGAAAATATGTTACAATATAAATAAATAGTGTAATGTTTACATTATAAGCAAGCAGTAATGAATGATGTGTGCTCAGACTTTAAACCAAATGTCATGTCAGTATTAAAGAAAAGTTTGAAGGCCAATAGACTTTAAGATAAACTTGGTAATAAAATTCTGTGAACCTATGCATTTAATTGTCGATAACATACATTGCCCACAACATAACATAAACATGTGATTGCACATCTAGCATACTATCTGAAATGTCTCAACAAGCAAAGAGAAATAAGACAAAAGAAATAAGATATCTGAAGAAAGAGGGTAGCTGTAATTTGGGGAATAAATGTCATTCAAGAGAATGATGTAATAAGAATTCTATCTGCATGAGTTCTGAGATACCATTGTTTTGTTCTAAAGAATGATGTGACTAATCAAGGTGGAAGATATACAGACAAGAGAATTCTGACTTGAGCCTCATTGCATTTTATTTATTTAAAATAAAAACAGGAGAACAAATAAACCTCAGGTGAACTATAAGATCTATACTGTAGAAATCATTAGAAAGTGCTTTTATCTCACTCCCAGAGACTTCATCAGACTGAACTGAAAATAACATTCAACAGTCTAAATAATAAGCAAGTAACATAATAAGATCATGTGATAAAATCATGTCATACAGTTACTTGATAACATCAGGTAATATCATATAATGAACAAACGCAGTTGAATTTCTCATTTGAAAAAGTGAAAAATAAAAATGAATGAAACCGGATGTTTAAAAATGCATATAAAGTAGGTAAGGCATTTTAACAGTGCTTAATTTATTTATTTTATTTTATTTATTTTACATTTCTTGACTGGGAAAAGTCTGACTGAGTTAAAAGTAGCCCTTTTTCAGCGAAGGTTCGGGGAGAAAAGCTCCAGCACATTATACAGTACAGTAGACAATTACAGAAGCAAAATAAACCAAAAAGGATGACTGAGTCATTATTTTACAAGAAGTAACAGCAGGTTTCTTTTTCAATAATGCCTTGAAGTTAATAAGATCATTAAATCCTAACTAAAGCATTCAGCAAAATGTGCCCGGTTTATTCTCTGCAGTCTAATTCATTATGTTCCTTTTGAAATAAATAACTTTGCATAATCTAAAACAGAACAAAAACTTTTGAAAATTTATCAAATTCAAGTAGTGTTTAAAAAGAACATCTTCTCATCATTGACAGTGATTGAATGTGTATGTTCTTAAATCCTTTTCTTTAAACTTTAGTTTTTCCAACATAAAAAGCATCACAGTTTGTGTACCCTTGCCACATAAATGATACAGAATGAGTTACAGTTAAAATACCTGGGGACTTCTTAGGACCTGCTAGTATTCATACAATGGATCTCATAAATAAAGACATAAGGAACTTGCAGACTTTGGATCCAACCCAGTTTGGCTTTGTCAAAGGCAGATCATGCCTTTTAAACTTGGTTGACTTTTTCAAAACAGTCACCAAGGCCATTGACGAGGGAAAGGCAGTCCATACAGCCTACCTAGACCTGGCGAAGGCTTTTGATACAATACCTCACTCGGGTATCATTGAAAAACTCATCAACTTAAATGTAAACCCATACATTACAAGATGGGTTGCAAACTGGCTGAGTGACAGAACCCACAGGGTCAGAGTTGCTGGCGCCATGTCAGACTCAAAGCCTGTCACAAGTGGTGTCCCACAGGGCTCAGTCCTGGGCCCACACTTGTTTGGCATCTACTTTTCTGAAGTACAAGCAAACACAGGAGGGTTATGCCTGACAAAGTTTGCAGATGACTGCAAACTGGGCGTGGTTGAAAACACATCCAACACAGATATCCTTCAGAAGGGTCTCACAGAAACGGATAACTGGTGCCAGAGCCATGGCCTAAAGTTAAATGCCAAGAAATGCATAGTCATACCCTTCGGGAAAAATAAGGTTACCCCTAGCTACCATATAAGTGGCAATCCCCTGAACACAGAAGAAGTTATTAGGGACCTGGGAACCCAGGTTGACAGTAGCCTTTCATTCGACACTCATATTGCTAAAGTAGTCAGGAAGACCTTCTACATTGCCCACCTTATCATGAAGGGATTCACATCTAGATCAAGGGAAGTCATAGTCTCCCTATACTCATCACTCATCAGACCAATGATCGAGTACAATGCCCCATTCGAATGTATCTGACCCGACACTTGCAGCAGCTGGAGAGGCCACAAAAGTTCCTCACCAAAAGGATAAAGGGTCTCAAAAATCTGTCTTATGCTGCCCGACTGAAAGAACTCCAGTTATATTCAGTTGCTTACTGCTTGCTCAGAGGTGACCTATGCCTGACATACAAGGCCATGTCAAACCCAGATTTGATGAACATGCTTCATCTCAAAAAATCTAGATCCCTCAGAGCCACAAGGGTGGGAGACTTAAACCTCGACTCGGTTATTAATAGGACATGCTGGAGGGATAGATTCATCACCCAAAGACTCCCTATGCTGTGGAACAAAATCACGGTTTATGTGAGGCAGAGCACCTCGCTGGCCTTGTTCAAGAGGAATCTTGACCAATGGATGGGAGATCGCAGATACACCCCAGGGGTTACCTCAGTGTCACTGCTCGACAGAGGTACAGCAAAATAATGGGCATAGTTTCTCCAAACTAAAGGGGTGGCGTAAGCCACAAAACTATGGGCTAGGCTTATAAATGCCCTCAGGCAGATAGCCTAGTATGAACCTATGAACCTATGAACCTATGAAGTATTGATCATAATATTTTATAGCCTTAAACTTCTGAGTCTTTTCACACTATGCCTATCCATCTACTAATTTATCTACTTTACATGTATTATTCTTTTTTTCCATTGCTTTTTCTTGTATCCCTTTTTTCACTATAATTACATTCCTTATCATTCATCTTGACTCATCTACTCTACCACTCTTTTGACACTATGTTACAGTGTTTGTGCACTTTTGGTAACTATTCTGACCTTATACTAGAAAATACCTAATTGTTAAACATTATCTTTGCTAGTCATTTTATATATTTCATTTTTATGTAAATGTTATGTAAATGTTTTTTGAAGTATTAAATATGTACACTGGAGACTTTCTTCCCGGTCTTCTGCTGGAAATGGGCTAATCGCCCAGGCAGACATTTCCGGTAAACAAATATAAAATAAATAAATAAATTCACACTATCAGCAGGAATTATAAGAAATGTACTGCTAATTCTACACAACCAGTATCAATACTTGTAATAGCAGTGACTTCTAAAATGTCTTTGATACTGAAATATTTCTTATTAATGAATGGTGACCTATTACCCACCACCTCTTAATGTGTTAGCCATCTTTATTCTCAATTTATGCACAATAGTTCTAATTGCTTGAGTGTCTACACCATACACTAAAACGAAACTCGTATTAAGATTTTTTTTATCTGTATCTGTGCCTGATGTGTTTACCAACTAACACTTTACTGACTGATTACTGATTGCTGACTGGTACTCTGTGTCTCTAGCCTCCAGGAGTTCTTTTTCACATTTTAAAACAAGTTGCTTAGTGTAATTTCTAGCCATTTCAGTAGTGGTGTTTCTACTTGTTCTAACCATCAGACCCACCAAAATAAAGGTATGTTTTAATAAACATGTTGTAGCAGTAAATGTAGATGTTTTCATTGCGCCAGAACTTTGGTAGCATAACATAGCACCATGACAGCCCCCAAGGCAACACATTTGAATCAGAAGAATAAAAACACTCACTTGGCTGGTATACAATACAAACAGGTGTAGTTGCCTACTTTATTACTAAACAAAAAATTACACAGTTAAATACTTTCATCTAAGAAGGCTTCAGCAGGACCAGTTCTGATTAAGTCTTTCTGACAAAAGCCCTTAAAGCAGTCTAGTGATTGGACTAATAAAGTTTGAAAACAATATCCACCCAGTGTATTTTTGTAACACCTTTGACTTGCTTATAAAAAAAATCATTTGAAAAATAGGAAACAACATTAAGACATTCTATTAACAAATTAGTCTCTCTCTCTCTCCCTCTCTGAAAATGCAATAGTATCAGATAGGTATACTAAAGCAAAGCATACCTAAATCATGTGGAATAACTTTTTTATAAATGAATGACATCAGCTGTAACAAAAGCATCACTTTCAGATATAACTAACAGGTTTCAACTTAAAAAATTAAGTCCTTGGAATCCAAAATGAAGTCTGTAATGCTTTGCATCATGCTTTTCAACTATATATTTTTGTTCTACTGATGACATTTTTTGCACAGAGTTGAGGTGTAGAAGACTTACACATTTTTATGACTGTCTTAATTTCAGTTCCACCTTTTGAGGTTCAGTGTTATAAGCCATTCAGTCAGTAATAATTTCTTAGGATGTTACCATCACACATACAAATAAATAAATAAATAAATATAATCCAGGTGATCATTCTTTGGGGAAAACAAAGTCAGGTCACCAAGGAAAGTTAAAAAAATAAAAAAAACAATTCTTTAATATGTACTAGATTTCACAAGAATGCTCTATCAGGTATCAAACAATTCAGACATCTTATCTATGTCACAGGATATTAAACTGTAATACTGTTAGTTAATTGGTAAAAACACAAAAGTAACATCTTAAAAGCATACACTAATAACTTATATTTAAAGACATTAACAAAACAAATAACTATGTCATTCATTAGTTAATATAAATCTTTATATTTCATATATATATATATATATATATATATATATATATATATATATTCTTCAATTTGAAGACTGTCCTAAGACTAATCATGCCATTCAGTCATGGATGAATATCTGCTCGAAGCATATTAATCCAATGATTAACATTTTCTATTCTAATATGTAAATCTCCACGTCTCTTATTTTCTTAGACTATTTGTAACACCGTAAATTTAAAGGCTTGTGTGTCATCAGTCTCAGAAATATGTTTAAACAAAGCATTAGTAATCATTTCTAATATCAGATGCATGGTCGCAAATACATTGTGTTAGACTATATGTCACTAATTAATGACTTTTTGAGCTATTGTCGTAGACTTAGAATGTGAAATAAAAGCCATACAGGCTCTTTATTAACACATTAAGAATTTAATCTGTATCAAAATGATTATGATGCTGAATACCATTGAGCATTTTTTCACTTTTGACCATTCATTAATTGCCACTAAGAAGTATAATTTGAAAGGGGACATTCGTGGTTTTAAAAATGGAAATGTTTCATGCTAAAGTAGATGGGAATGGTTTACTACAAGAGCAGGAAATGTAAACAGCTGTGGTTACTGGGAATTTAGAACTGACAGCAACGGTGTATGCTGATATAATAGGTGAACTAGAGCCTGTTGAATTTCCGTCTTTACCAAATGATGCGCTGTTGCTGATCCAGCAACAAAGAAACAGGAGCAGAGGAAGAAAAAGTTAAAAAATGTCAAGAAAAAGGAAAGGATATTTGGGTCTTCTAACACACAGCCATTCAGAATAAAGATTGAGGTAGTTAAAAGCATTTCTCATTATACACTTTTGGATACTGAACTATTTCAGCAAAGGTATGACTTTTACACCAGCAGAAAATGGACAGATTTCGGATTGTTTACCTGATATAAGACTCTTTGATCAGCAACTTAATTTGAAAATGCTCTTTCCTTAAAGTAGTTACATTAACTCTAATGAAGTTAAAAAAGCTAGCACGTTTGTCCCTGTGAGCAAGAATGTTATACAAACATTCTAAAAATACATGTAAACAAGATATTCATTTTTTTCAACAAATGCTCCACACAAAAGAATGTTTTCTAATTTAACTGTCATTGAGAAATCAGCACTTGAATCTTTGTTGGATAATCATGATATAGTTATTAAAGAAGCAGATAAGGGTGGGAGCATTGCAGTCCTGGGCAAATAATTTTGTCTAAATGTTATTTTTGAGTTACTAAATGATCAAGGTACATACATATGAACAGACAGACATAAAATAGATAACATTATTAAAAATGTAAATATCAATGTTTATACCATGCATCTTAATGTTTATTTAGCATTACATCTTTTAAATTATCTTTATGCTCAATCTCCCATGATACCTGTATACTATGGGCTAGCGAAGATTCACAAAGATAAATTAAAACCAACAACTTACTTCTGTACATCTTGAAAAATATGTTGAAAGACCTTTATAGTGTCCCCTTAATTGTGTGAAAGACAGTTGTGATTTTCTTAGACGTCTATATCAATGCTATTTAGATGTTACTAATTATCCATCTTCTATATTTGTTACAGCAGATATCAAATTATTTTTATTGCAATACAAAATAATATTGCTACTAACTATTTGAGGGAATATTTCACTAAACAGTCTAATATATCTAATATGAAAAATGATACCAGTTGTGAATTGCTATCAACTGTATTGCATAATAATGAATTTTTATTTCTGGATATATATATATATATATATATATATATATATATATATATATATATATATATATATATATATATATATATATTACAGAATCAGGGTATAGCCATGAGTACACCATTAGCTTATACCATTGCTAATTTGGTATTGGTTACTTGGAGTAAAAGTATATGTTCATTTCAAATAATACATTTTTAACCAGTGTGTTGTTCTTCAATCTCTCAAGAGAGTTGTAGATGACATTTTTATTAAATGGGACAACAACACGAGATATTACTGAACTTGTAGATTATTTAACATCTACTGATGACTTTTTGAAATTTAAGATGTCATGGTCACAGATGGAGATGTGTTTCTTTGATATACAATTAGAGAAGTCTGTATTTGTTTTGATTTATACCAGGCTATATACAAAAGATGCTAGAAGGGATACATATCTCCATAAACCAAGTATGCATTTAATTCACATATTTTGTATCATAACTAGAGGTCAGATGCTACATTTAGCCAAATTAAAAATAGATGATAGTATTTTCGAATAGCAGTTGGATAGCTTAGTCATGAATTTCCAAGCAAAATGTTATGGCAGAACATCCTTGCTTGAGGAGAAGACTAAAATACTGGTACAGCATAATGATTTTGCTAGATTACTTTGTCTGACTATACACAACCTACAAGATCCAGGGATAAACAGAGACAAATTAGATATTCTCTTCCCTACAGCAGACATACTTACTATATAAAAATGATCATTCAAAGACATTGGCATATCTTACATGTGCTTACATCACTTAAGGATATTGTTTCTAATCAGCCACTGTTTTGCTATAGAAAAGCACATAATTTGAAAAATCTTTCATGCTATAAAGAACAAAACAACTTTATACAAACTAGAATAAGTCAAGAAGAGGTACATTTTCATGCAATTAATATAATCTATGTAAAAATATTTTAAACAGCAATTGTTTTAGACATCCTATTAATAATGGTAGCTATCCATGTGAAACATATGCTGATTGTAATTTTAAAAATATTACTTAGCAATTTATTATCACTCTACAGTGTTTTGCATTGGTAAATCAACTCATAAGTTAAAAGAACATATCTGTTACTATGCATCAGGTATCAGAAGGAAAAATTATTACTAATGCTTTATTTAAACATATTTCTGAGACTAATCTCACACAACCACACCCCTCCACACACACAACCACACACACACACACACTTACAGTTATGGTATTGCAAATAGTCTCTGAAAATAAGAGAGGGAGAGATTTAGTTATTAGAATGGAAAATGCTGAGTACCATTGGATTACTATGCAAAAAGGAGATAGTCTTCCGGGGCTAAATAGCATGATTAGTTTAAGACATGTTTTGAAATTGAGGAATATGTATTCTGTATTAATTTCGTGTTTTTACCAATTAACCAACAGTACTTGCATTTTTATGTCATGTGACCTGTGAAAGTTATATAAGATGGCTGATGATCATGTAATTGTTTGATACCTGATGAAGCATTCTTGAGAAAGCTGTGTCAAAGCTAGCATACGTTAAGGATTTTTTTTTAATTTTTAACTTTCTTTGGGGACTTGAGTTGGTTATAAGTTTCTGCATTTGGTGCTATGACCTACACTCATCTTCACACATTTAGTCTTCTATTTATGTTAGCATTCTTTGCATGCCAGGATTTTTTGCAAAAAGAAACTATAAATTCCTACATGGACTACAATAGCATGTATCCCTTCTACCTTAATAAGAAAAATGTCATAAATGGTCATACTGTTGGAGAAAGTAGGCTAACCATGATAAGAGTATTTCATACAAAAGATGGGATTACTCAAACAAAAGTTGCTCAATAGAATCTAACCTGAGCAGTTGATGTTAGTAAGTGAAAGAGAAGTCCCAGAGGCTAGAAATGCAGATTACCACCCAATCAAGTGGCAGTTGGATAGGTAGCTTAGGGACAAACACAGAAAGAAAATTTTAATGCAAGCTTTGTTTTAACTTATAGTTTAGACAGTGCAGCAATTAGGGATGTCATTTTACACACGGGGAATACTAACAATTAATGTTGCTGTCAAGAGGACAGTTAGTGGCAGCCCATTATTTGTTAATAAGAAAATGTAAAATTTCAGTATCATAGGCATTTTGGAAGCTAATACGACCATATACATTGGTACTGTTTGCACTAATTTTAGGGGTATCTTTACTTGTAATTCCTGCTGGCAATTTAAATTTGGGATTTATGCTCCCTATTTTTATTGTGCTAATACTAGCAAACTCTATGAAACCCTAGGCATTTCATTATAGCTTATGTTGCATCATTAATGCAGCAGGGTGCATAAATTCTGATCCTTTTATGATGGAAGAAGTACACAAAGGTTAAAGTAAAGGCTTTACAAACACATCCACTGCAGCAAAGGATAAGAAAAAGAAATCATCTTGTTAAATACTCCTTGAACTGTGTATATTTTAAAATGTTTTTATTCTGTGTTTTAGACAAAGTAAAAAGGAACTTAATCAATTAATTAGATTGCAGAGAATATAAATGACAGAGTGTGGCATAGTGGTGCAGCAGTAAGCATTGTTACCTCACAGCAAGAGGTTCTCCAGTTCAATTCTTGGCTGGGGTGCCTTCTGTGTGGAGTCTGCATGTCCTCCTAGTATTCACATGGGTTTCCTCCTAGTACTCCAGTTTCCTCTCACGTTCCAAAGACATTCAGCTGGAGCATTTCTCCCCAGGCCTCCACTGAATATGGGTTCTGTCCCAGTCAGACTTTCTCAGTAAACAAAATGTTAACAAATAAAAGTTTTGCAGAATACTTCATGTTTTCCCAGACCTTAATTATCACACTAAGTTCAAATTAGTCTTAAAAAGAAGTCTATTAAAGCACAGTTAAAATGGCATCACATTTTTATACATATTTTTACATATATACTTTCACTCAAATATGCATTTTTATTATTCAAGTTCTTAAATGTGAATTTCAGTTGCCTTTGTTTATTACATGATGTTACCTGATGTTATCACTACTTCATCACATTATTTTAATTCATGATTTGCTTATTATTTAGAATGTTGAATGTTACTTGCAATCTAGTCTGACGAGATCTCTAAGAGTGAGATAAAAGTGCATAATATTGATGTCTACAATAAATATTCACTGCTTTGCTTTTATTTAATTTTGAGTCTGTACAATTCAGGAGTTGTGAATGCTATTTTTATTTTTATTTTATAGGTTTGTTTATTGTTTGTTTTTTATTTGGTTGTGTTGGCCCGATTTGACAAGCTGTCATGGCTGATTTTCAGGGGAGACTCAAGATGGCATTCCATGCTACTTCTTCCAATGTTGTTGTTTGTCTTTTGGCTTTTTCCCGGTAAGGGGTTGCCACAGCGGAACTCTGGTCCTCTAATGATTGGCAGTAGATTTTTACGAAATGCTGAGGTGCCAGCTCAACACCCAACCTTTAATGAAGGCACGCCCATTTACGCACGCATGTCTTTCAAACGCTACCCAACTATAGGGAGGACATGCAGACTCCACACAGAAGGCACTCCCAAGCCAAGCCGAGAATTGAACGGGAGAACCTCTTTCTGTGAGGTAACAATGCTACCGCTGTACCACCGTGGCATTCCATGCTACTTCTTCTAATGTGTTATAGGAATTCTTAGTTAATAAATCTCTCTTTCTGGAATCTCTACTAGAAAAGTGAGACCTGATGCTCTGAGTATTGACACTTTGAAAATAACACTGAGAATTTGTTAGCAAAAGTCAGTTCTGAAACTCACTATTATAACTTTAAATTACTTTTGCGTAAAGAGTTTTCTTCTGAACCTCAGTGGGGGATGGAGTCTACTTCTCACTCCCATCCCAACTACTTATACCAACTATAAAATTGTTGTATCTCAGACAAGAAGGGATACTCTGAGATACTGTGCTTTCAGAGTTACTGTATATTTTCCTTAACTGCACTTAAATTTTCACTGTATCAAGGACAGCACTTACAGGTTTTGAACCCCCAGATTTTGTCAAATGGAAAGTGTTAGTCACAAGACTATATAACATATACTTACAGCGATACATTTCACTATTCGTTTCACCTGCCCCAACTGACAATCAGTCGGACGAATTTTCCGGTTTGGTATGTCAAGCTCCCAGACTCGAAGTGTGCCACTGCAAAAAAATAATGCACAGTATGAATGTGATTAGAAAATAAATTGTAAAATGCCATTTCTGTAGTGCAACCTTTATGAAATTTATGCTTAGTCAAATAGAATACAGTTCCTTAAAATATACTGGTTGGTTTCTGCATAAAATAAGGAACTCCTCAGCTAAAAAGTACAGTTGTGTAAACTTACCATAACAGCAGATATTTGAATGATCACTGCTGCAGTAGCCTTAGCTATATGGGTTATGTACTACCAAAGATATAACAGCCAGCCACCTTCCAAAGCTTCATGATATCTTCCACACACTCAAATCATTAGGCAGCCTGAGCTGAACTGCCTAAAAGTACAAGTCTGAATGCCAAGCCCATTAAAGGTTTCATGCCAACTAAGAAGACATAGCTAGGAGTAAAAATATAAACATGTATTTATGTAAATATGTATATGTATATATATATATATATATATATATATATATATATATGTGTGCATGTGTACATGTGTGTGTGTGTGTGTGTGTGTGTGTGTGTGTGTGTGTGTGTGTGTGCGTGTGTGTGTGTGTGTGTGTGTATATATATATATATATATATATATATGTGTGTGTGTGTGTGTGTGTGTGTGTGTGTGTGTATATATATATATATATATATATATATATATATATATATATATATATATATATATATATATATATATATATATATATATATATATAGAAACACTTTATAAGCTTGAAATCTTGAAATATTGAATTTCAGAATCTCAAGCCTATAAAGTCGAATGGACGGAAATCGCGAACCCAGAAATGTGGAATCTGACAATGTCGAACCCGTGGTACGGATAGCGTGTTAGGTGAGTGTTGTTTATTTTATGGTTTTGGGAGGGATTATGTGTTTGTGAGTGTGTTGGGACATTATATGTATAGGTTAAGGTAGGTAGGTCAGAGTGTGAGTGTGTTAGTGTTGGGAGTGGTGGTATGTCTGTGATGTATGTTTGTGCGGGGTGTGGAATGTGTGGAATGTATGGTGCTGGGTTGTCTATGTTATGGAGTGTAGTGCGACCTCAGAGTTAGTATATATTAGTAGGGGGTGTGGGGGGTGCAGGGGGGCTTGGCCCCTACATATAGTAAAGGTAGGTGTGTGTGTTTCTTTAGTTGTGTGCATCTGTGTTGTATTGCTTTTTGTACAGAGTCGGGAGGTGTTTGTGTTTGTATGTGTTGTGTAGTGTGTGCTGTGTCTTTTCACATTTTTGTGGTTTCAAGAGTTTGGGTTTCGTGGTTTTGTGGTTTCAGGAGTTTATGTTTCGCGGTTTTGGGAGTTTGGGTTTCATGGTTTTGTGGTTTCGGTTATTTGGATTTTCGACTTCATGGTCACAAAATACTGAAATTCGATATTTCAATATTTTGAGATTATGAAGTGAATATATATATATATATATATATATATATATATATATATATATATATATAGGGTCTATGTTAAATCTTTGAATGCTGGAAATGTTGAACATCATATGGTCGAGACCATATGATCGACATTTCAAGTGTTCAAAGATTGACTTTTAATGGCTGTACAGTGCAGAGTGGGAGAATTTCCCTTTTCTGCACTGAACTGCGGTCTTGGAGGTGGTATATTTAAGTAGTGGGGTGTGCGGGGTGCAGGGGGGCTTGCCCCCCTGTTCGCACTGTTAAGGTGTGTTTTTCTTTTTTTTTTTTTAATTTTATATTTAAACATACAAATGTCGACTATATGGTATTCGACATTTTGGATGTTCGAATATTTGACATAGACCCTATATATATATATATATATATATATATATATATATATATATATATATATATATATATATATATATATATATATGTATACCGTATTTCCCCAAAAATAAAACCAGGTCTTATACTCTTTCCCCCGCCAAAATACGCATTAGAGATTATTATCAGGGGATGCCTTATTTACCCCCACCATACAGCAATCTACATTTATTCATTTATTCTTGTGCAAAAATCGACATTTATTCATGAACAAAAATCGACATTTATTCATGTACAAAAAGCGACATTTATTCATGTACACAAATTGACATTTATTTGGTACTTTTCTGTTATTGGACAACAGTTCTAGGTAACGCATTAACAGTTGTGTGAGAATTCTACATAAACAATGCAACAAACATTTCAACTTCAGAATATCTACACCTTGGCTTTCACAGTTATTCAAATACAGTCATGTCATCTTCTTCTGGAACATTGTTATAAGTCTCCAACCCCCGAATTTTGGCCTGAATTTCTTGCGGCTCCATTTCCTGTAGAACCATTGGCCCCAATCTGTCATGCCTAGCAATAGAGCTCTCCTTAATTGAGTACTGCTTGTCCAAGTAGCCTGCTCATAGTGCATTGGCAACACAGCTGTCAGTGATTTTATCCCATTAATTTTTCACCCAAGTCACGACCTCTTGCAGGCTAGGCTTTACAAAATTTCCATGCTGATTTCTCTCCATTCTATTTTCAATGTAGTCATTGAGTTGCATGCGCAAATATCCTTGCATGGCTTACTTATTGCAATGTCAAGAGTCTGTAGATAGGCATTCATTCCTGTGGGAATCATTATTTGATCTATTCTTCTCTGTGCAAGGAATTTTTTTCATTTCTTTTGCACGGTGAGTGCTGGCTGAATCCCAGACTAGCAGACTTCTTTTACCACCTTGCAAAACAAGTGGCAGCATCACATCAACCCACTTCCTTATAACTGCTTGTGTGAACCAGGCTTTTTCAGTTTCAAGAATGTAAATGCCTGAAACACGTTCAGTCTTATCTTTCTTGCCCTTACTAAAGATTAGAGGTGGGGTTTTCTTTCCGTCTAGACAAATTGCCAAAATACAGGTAACAAGTGCACTCTCATAAACAGTGGAGGGAGTGTAGATTGACGAGGCATCCCTCTGATCAATTGTTGCTTGAGCTCCTTGGCCCATAAACAATGCAGTGTCATCCGTAGCAATCATGTTGGAGAGTTGGTATTTAGAAAAGTTGCCACTATCAACAAAGGACTTGAATCCAAGTGCATGTTTAATAACTTAAGTATCTTCCAGCTTGAACAGTGTTGTTGATCTTCTTAGAGACAGTTCATATCACTGAAGGAGGCCATCCAGCCAATGTGGTGATGCTTTGAATTCTTCTGGGGATATTTCTAACTTTGGTGCCATTGCAAGGCAAATGCTTGAATATCAGCCCTGCATACAAGCAAAGCCTTTGCTCTCCTGTTAGCAATCCATTCACAGATGATGTCTTCCAACTCAGGAAATAATGGTTGCCAACCTGATCCACATTTGCACTTCTTAGCATTTCCCTTGTCAGCCTGTTGACTGAGGTTATTGTACGCTGCATGCCATTTCTGGACCATTCAGAGATCTAACTTCTTCTCTTTGCAGAAAGCCGTCAGATTCTTGTCCCAGGAGTCCTCCACTATTCCTTTCTTGTACTCGATGGAATAGCTCTTTATTTTTGCACTCATCTTGTCTGGGGGGGGGGGGTTAATTGAAGGTTTATGAGACTGGAATGGCAACAGAAAATGGCACTGGTTAAGATGAGAAGACACAACCACAGCCGTTCATTATCAAGTGCGTGCTCTTTATAGGTTCATAGGTTTATACTAGGCTATCTGCCCTAAGGCATTTGTAAGCCTAGCAGAAATTTTTGTGGCTTATGCCACCCCTTATATGAAAAAATACTGTGCCCATTAGTTTGTTGTGCCTCTGTCCAGCAGTGACACAGAGATGATTCCCGGGATAAACCTACTATCTCCCATCCACAGGTCAAGATTTCTCTTGAACAGAGCCAGCAAGGTGCTCTGCCTCACATCGACCGGGATTTTATTCCACAGCATAGGGAGTCTCTGAGTGATAAATCTATCCCTCCAGCACATCCCATTTATATCCGTGCTAAGGTTTAAGTTGCTTGCTCTAGTGGTTTTGGTGGATTTGGATTTTTTGAGGTGGAGCATGTCCATTAATTCCGGGTTGGACATGGCCTTGTATGTCAGGCACATGTCACCTCTGAGCAGATGGTATGCAACTGAATAGAGCTGGTGTTTCTTCAATCTGGCAGCATATGACAGATTTTGGAGTCCCTTTATCCTTTTGGTGAGGAACTTTTGGGGTCTCTCCAATTGCTGCAGATGTCGGGTGAGATACATCCCGAATGGGGCATTGTACTCGATCATTGGTCTGATAAGTGAAGAGTACAGGGGAACAATGACCTCACTAGATCTGGATGTGAATCCCTTCATGATAAGGTGGGCAATGTAGAAGGTCTTTCTAACCACTTTAGCAACGTGAGTGTCAAAAGAAAGGCCACTGTCAACATGGGTCCCCAGGTCCCTGATAACCTCTTCTGTGCTTAGTGGATTGCCATCTATATGGTAGCTTGGGGTTACCTTGTTTTCCCCAAAGGGTATGACTATACATTTTTTGGCGTTTAACTTCAGGCCATGGCTCTGGCACCAGCTATCTGTTTCCGTGAGTCCCTTCTGAAGGATATCCGTGTCCGATGCACTTTCCACTATGGCGCCCAGTTTGCAGTCGTCAGCAAACTTTGTCAGCCAAAGTCCTCCCATGTTGGCCTGTACTTCTGAGAAGTAGATGCCGAACAATAGGGGGCCAAGGACCGAGCCCTGTGGGACACCACTTGTGACCGGCTTGGAGTCTGACATAGCGCCAGCAACTCTAACCCTGTGGGTTCTGTCCTTAAGCCAGTTTGCAACCCATCTTGTGACATATGGGTTTACATTTAAGCTGGTAAGTTTTCTACAATACCCGAGTGGGGTATTGTGTCGAAAGCCTTTGCAAGGTCAAGGTAGGCTGTATGGACTGCCTTTCCCTCATCAATGGCCTTGGTGACTGTTTCGAAGAAGTCGACCAAGTTCAAAAGGCATGATCTGCCCTTGACGAAGCCAAACTGGGTCGGGTCCAATGTCTGCAAGTCCCCTATATCTTTGTTTATGAGCTCCATTATGATCCTCTCCATAGCTTTGCAAACTAGACTTGCTAAGCTTATGGGGCAGTAATTACCAGGGTCCGTAGAGGCACCGCCTTTGTGGAGTGGGACCACAGTTGCCGTACGCCACTCCTTGGGCACGTATCCTGTGGTAAGGCTGAGATTAAACAGCTGCCTTATGTGTGGGTTTAATTCCTCATTTAGCTCGTGTAGCACACAGCCGGGGACACCATCCGGTCCCATTGATGCTGTGTTTTTAGCTTTAGAGAGAGCAGCTTTCACCTGCGCATTTGAGATGTCTGGGAGGCTACACTCCGCTGGGATAGTTATCTCTCCTTTAGGGGAGAGGGATCAAGTTTGCACTGAACCTGTCTGCCAGTATGTTGGCAATGTCTGTGGGTTCAGTGATTTTTGTATCATTTTGGACTAATTCTGAGCATATCTGGGAGTTTCCACCCAGGTTCCTAACATAGCTGAAAAAGGCCTTATGATTGTCCTTTGAATCCATGGCAATTTTTCTCTCAAAATTGGCCTTAATTGATTTTATGAGTGCTCGTATTTTTTTACTAATAATGATCAGGGGTGACTTCCTTTTATGGATTTTGTTCTATCATGTAATAGCTTTCTCCTCTTATTGTAAAGTTTGTTAATGGCTGGGGTCCACCAGACTGGACGTTTGCCCTTTGTGGAAAGAGTCTTGGTTTTATTTGGGATTGCCTGATCCATGCAGTCCTGGAGGTGTTCATAGAAGGCATTTGTAAGGGCTTCCGTAGCTTGGGTTGTGGTTTCCACTGGCTCAGGGGCCTTGAAGGATACCACACCAGTCTTGAGTAGTGTGAAGTTTGCTTTAGAGAAGTTCTTCACTGTGGTCTTTTTGTTTGGGGTGGGGCGGGATGTGGATTTCCAGTGAGATTAGCTTACGATCAGATCTCACCAATGGGGGCTATACTTCGGTGTGGAGCATTTTGTCCCCATGTTTGTGATAATGAGATCTAGTATATTTTCTCCTCTCTTGGGAACAGTGACTAGCTGTTCCATGGCATTTGAATTTATGAACTCCAGGAACCGTTGGGCTAGAAAGTTAGGGCTTGAGTAATGTTCCCAGTCTATATTCGGGTAGTTGAAGTCACCCAATATGATGGTGTTTGGAGATACATTTATACCCTCCAGTGTCTTCAGGAAGGCTGTGTGGGGTTCCTGAGTTTGAGAGGGTGGCCTGTAGCATGCTACAATATGTAGAGCAGTTTTGCCTATGGTTAGTTGCACCTGGATGGTTTCCGAAGCTTTGTGCGTTGCCACCAACCTGGAGGTGTGGGTATCCTTTATGAATATGGATACACCCCCTCCTTTTGTGGTGTAGTCCGGGTTTTGGGGCCGGAACGCATGATATGAGGTAAAACCTAATAGTGCCGCAGTGCTCTCAGGAGCCTTGAACCAGGTTTCAGTTACAGCACAGACATCGATGTTCTCCATACTGAGAAGGGCCTCGAGTGCATGCATTTTGAGATTTAGACTTCTGGCATTGAGCAGCATTACTCTCAGTTTCTTCCCATTTTTGTTTTCTAGGGTGGTAGGTTTAGAATTTGAGCCTTGCCTAAAAAAGGCACTATGGGAGTGGCAAGAGCCTTAGCCAATATCCGGAATCCCAGGGTGACAGGTGCAAGCCATCCCTTGAAGCAGCGTGGCTTGTCAAGCATGTCATCCCAGGCAGACAGACACTGGATCCCCTTTGAATGACACCAGACATTAAGCCAATTGTTAAAGCTGATCATCTTGTCTCTATATTGTGGCATCATTCTTGGTGAAGGAAGGATACTGCTCAGGGTCAGGGTCATACCTGCCTGGGCTACATAATCAGAGAGCTCCTCTATGTCTCTTTTCATGTAGTCCAGGGAGGTACATCTCAGGTTGTTCACACCAGCATGGACAATGACTGTGTCATATTTGTACTTGCCGTGGAGTGACCCCAGTGCTTGTGTTATGTGGCGGATTCTAGCGCCCGATAGGCAGCTTACTGTGACCCTCTCCTTGTTCAGCCTGGTGAGTGGGACGTCAGTGTGTATGACTATGGAGTCACCTATGACAAGTATGTTTGGTGTTGTATTTGGCCTTAAGGGCTGTGACTGCTTTGCACACTGCTTTTGAAGTTTATGTGTTGCTTGTGGGGTGTCTTGAGGTAGCAGTTGTTTGGGTGTCTGCTTTGGAGGCCTCTGCTGTTTAGGTAAATTTTTACTCAGAGCCTCCGAGTATGTTTTTGTGTGTTTATGTGTTTGATTCAGTGGTGTGGTAGCATAATGTGAGGCTGGTTTTGTGGTGTGTGTAGTTGCCTTCTCATCCTGTCTGGTCTTGCCAGTCCTGAGTTGAGAGAGCTCAGCCTCCAGTTTGGCTAAATAGCTGCATCTCTCGCAAGTATTTGTGTTATGTGGGAGGAGGAGAGGGTTGTCTGTGTACATGAGGCAGTTATAACATTGCCTCAAGATTCCCAGATTCACCAGCTGGACCGGAGAGGAGATTGACAACTGACCTTTGGACATGCTAGAATAATATTGGGAATTCCTTAATAATTGAAAACAAGGGCCAGTGGGGAGTGAGGGTGTAGTGCTTTTAATTTTTAGTGCTGACTTATATAATTGCTTTAGTGAGCAAGTGCCAGGTAACTTGAGTGCAATGTGTTACAAGTAACTAAATGCAAAAACGACAAACAGTAACTTTCAAGTGAAACAAGGAACTAGTACAGTAAGCAATGCAGATATCACTAGTGATCCACAGAAGCGCTGAGAAGCGCTTTACGCACACACGTTGTCTGTACTTTGATTGATCAAAGTACACCTGCCAGTGTTTATGGGCCAAGGATCTCAAATGTCAAGTGTGAGTGATGATTAGGGTTACAGTAAGAATCGTGGAGGACTCCCAGGGAAAGAATCTTATGACTTTCTACAAAGAAAAGAAGTTGGGTGTCCGAATGGTCTGAAAATGGTGAGCAGAGTACGATAACCTCAGTCAACGGGTGTCAATAATATTATTTTATAATTCAACATGTCCATTATGTGTTGTTGATGATCTTAACTGGGGTTTATTTTTGGGGTACGGCTTATATCATGACCACCCTGGAAAAGCATGTTAGACCTTATTCTCTGGTTAGGTCTTATTTACTAAGAAATATGGTATATATAGTTTACTATCAAAATCCCAAAAGCCAAAACAAAATCCAGTCATTCGCACAAATCACAACTCCAAAGTACTGCAGAGGAAGACAGTCACTATGTTGAAATTAATGACAAATTCGAAGAATCGGCATTATTTGACATATGCCTTCCCCTGCACCTTTCAACATAGCAATGGAAGTTAAACTTCTCAGCAGTACACACGTACTGCACAACACAGAAATGCCTGTTTTTGCAGGGAGGCAATCCCCCCTGCACCCCCTTCACCCCCTGCAAATTATATATTCCAACTCCAAGAACACACTACAGTGGGGAAAAAGGGTAAATTTCCTGATCCGCACTGTATAGTGATCTCTAGTCCTAAGAGCGAACCAGGAACTTGAATGCAAGTAGGTCGGCAACATGGAAGCCATCCAACTGTTGACACATATATTTATATTTATATACATATATACATATATATATATATATATATATATATATATATATATACACCCCGGTAAAACAGCATACTCAAAAAAACTAAGGTGGGTGGAGTAAGGGAGGTAGTGGCTACTGCAGCAGTGATTATTCAGACATCTACAGTTATGGGACGTTTACTTACACTACTATACTATGTTCATCACACTGATCACTGCTGCAGTAGCCTTAGCTACATGGGTAGATTACCTTAGCTTATAACATTTGTGTGGGGAATGGGAAGGGTCCAGGAACCACTGAAGAATGGTCCTGACCAAACCTAATCTAGATTTATAGGCGGAATAAAGCTTGTAGTGCTTTGTAAAAGTATGTTTAAAGAACAAGTTGCTGCTTCTAGAATACTTTTAGAATAGAACCCTTTACAAAAAGCTATAGATGAAGTCAGTGCCCTGATAGAGTTAGCCTTGGACCTACCTGGAATAGATTTGTTGTGGTGACAATAGCAAAAGGTAATAGTCTAAGACAACCATTTGGAAATAGTGTATTTCGTGACAGGTTGCCCCAACTTCTTACCTTTACAAGAAATGCAGAACTGATCTGAAGATCTGAAAGATTTTGTTCTGTCAAAATAGTACCTGAGCTGTCTATGGAGTATCCTTTCTTCTTCATTTTTGGGTTCAGGAAAGAAAACAGGGAGATGGATGGTTTGGATTAAAGTAAATTAGAAGTTATGTACCTACCATAACGTTCCATGTTAGTTGTCTTCTCTCGCCTTCTTTCTTGCTGGATGGGTTCGGAGCCGATCCTCGGCTCCGACTCGGCACTTGCTTTAGCTCGAGAACTCCTTTTACCAGCTCGAGGCAACCCTATATCCCATGATGCAAGGCGGAACTACCTCAGATCTCGTTTGGCAGCTAACTGACCCTGCTAAAGACTATCCTAACATAATTAGGAACCATGGTTCCTAAAAGAAGTCCTCATAACAATGCTCCAGAGGAAGCAATCTAATAGGAACTCTCCAAGATCTGTCCAGGCCAGCGTGAAGGAGGGAGGGCTTAAGAAAGAAGGCGAGAAGACAACTAACATGGAACATTATGGTAGGTACATAACTTCTAAATGTTAAGTTGTCAATCTCGCCTTCATTCTTGCTGGATGGGACCGCGTCCCTAGCACCTGTATCCCGGGTGGCTCAATGGAACAGACTCTTGAGAACTGTGGAACCAAAACTGGCCCTATCTCTGGAGGCCAAATCCAACTTGTAATGAGAAACAAAGGTATGAGGCGTGGCCCAAGTAGCTGCTGCACAAATAGTGTCAAAGGGAAGTCTATCCTGAAAGGCTACAGAAGTGGATAGACTCCTGGTCGAATGTGCTTTTGGCTTAGAAGATAGTTGTTTGCCTTTGAGAGAGTACACATAGGAAATGGTGGAAGTCAACCACCTAGATAAGGTCACTTTAGAAACTGGAAGACCTAACCTGTTTTCTGCATAGGAAACAAACAATTGGTCTGATTTTCTAATTTGTTTAGTCCTATGCAAGTAGTACCTGAGCTGACGATGGACATCCAAAAAGTGCAGCTTTTGTTCAGCTCTGTCAGAATAGTTAGGAAAGAAAACTGGTAGATCTATAGATTGGTTAATATTGGTTTGAGATACAACCTTGGGAAGAAAGGAAGGGTTAGTCCTTAACGAAACCCTATCCTTATGAAAAACCAAATAAGGTGAACGAATACAGAGGGCCTGAATCTCAGAAACTCTTCTTGCAGAAGTAACAGCCAGTAAAAATATAGTTTTCCACGTCAATAACTTCAAAGAACATGAAGCAGACGGTTCGAAAGGAGGTAGAATTAGGGATGCCAACATTAAGTTTAGATCCCATTGCGGAGGAGGATGTTTCACAGGCGGTTTTAGGAGAAAAACTCCTCTCAAAAAGGCCTTGCATAACCTATGAGACATGATGTTATTGTCATGCAAGCCAACATGATACTTGGAAATAGCAGCCAGTTGTACTTTGACTGTAGATGACAAGGATCCTGAATGAAAAACCTCCGCCAGGAAATCCAAAACAGAATGTACAGGAGCAGTAAAAGGATCAATCTTTCTGGCGTTTGCCCAAATTGAAAAACGTCGCCACTTGCTAGCATAAATAGTTCTAGTAGACGACTTCAAAGAAGACACTAGAATGTCTCTGACTGAGTCAGAAATCATTGGTAGCCTGGCTAGGGAAGGAAGTGGAGCAACCAAGCAGTGAGGTTGAGAGAATGAATGGCCTGGTGCTGCTGACCCGACTGGTGGATCAAAAGATCCGGAACTGGGTCCAGATGCCAGGGCTGCACCAGAAGATGATGATGTAGAGATGGAAACTAAATTTGTCGAGGCCAATATGGAGCAATGAGGATCAATTTGGCTCTCAAAACGGTGGCTTTCTGAATGACTTGTGGAATCAATGGAAAGGGAGGAAAAGCATAAAGAAGTCCCCGAGGCCAATCCTGGGTTAGAGAGTCTCTCAAGGGATGGCCTGGAAGGGGAAAAAGTGTGAAGTAATCTGGGCACTTGCTGTTTTGAGGGGTAGCGAAAAGATCGCAACAAGGAGTGCCCACTTCAGAAAAATCTGATCCACTACAGATTGATTGAGAGACCATTCGTGAGGCATCAGAATAGATCTGCTTAGCCTGTCCGCCAATAGGTTGGACCTGCCGGGGATGTGCGTTGCTATCAGAAACTGCTGAGAAGAGATCGCCCATTGCCAAAGTCTGAGAGCTTCTCGACATAACGGATAGGACCTGGTTCCGCCCTGTTTGTTGATGTACCAGACCACGGACATGTTGTCCGTTTGTACTGCAATAGTCCCGTGGGAAGAAAGTCGTCGAGGGCTTGCAGCGTTAAAAGCACTGCTCTCATCTCCAGGACATTTATGTGCAGATGGTATTCTATGGGTTGCCACGTCCGTGGACCATCCTGCCCTGGTAATGCCCCCCCCCCCCGATCACACAGGCATCCGTGGTGACGGTGGCAACTGGAGGAGGGGGAATAAAGGGTCGGCCCTGATGAAGAAGAGGGGAAGATATCCACCATCGTAGATGAGCCCTGCGACTGTGTTACCAAGATTTCGTGTCTCATAGGAAGATTGTGGTACGACCACTGCGTGAATAACATCCACTGCAGGAGACGCATGTGGAAGCGAGCCAGTGGAAGAAGAACAATGGCCGCAGCCATTAGGCCTAGAACTTTCAAGACAAACTTGGCTTTGGTCTTGTTGCTTAGTAACAGAAGCTGAACAAATTTTTGGATGTCCAGAATCCTTTGATCTGTTAGCCTGGCTAACATTTTGACGGTATTTAACTCTGTGCCTATAAAGGTGATAGATTGGCAAGGCAGCAGAGAGGATTTTTCGAAATTTACCGAAATTCCCAGTTTCTTGCAAAGCTGTAGGGTGTAGTCTCTGGACCAAAGAAGCTGATGCTTGGTGGTGGCGGAGAGGAGCCAGTCGTCCAAATAAGGAAACACCTGGAATCCTCGACGTCTCAGGTGAGCTGTGACTACTGCCATGCATTTGGTGAACACTCTGGGGGCTGACGTGAGGCCAAAGGGCAGTGCTCTGAATTGGTAATGACTGGCTCCCAGCCGAAAGCGGAGAAACCTTCTGGAGCGTCGGTGAATCTTTATGTGATAGTACGCATCCTGAAGGTCTATAGAGCACATCCAGTTGTCCTTGCCCAGAAAGGGCAGAATGGATTGCAGCGTGACCATCCGGAATCTTGCCTTCTTGACAGACTTGTTTAGTCTGCTTAGGTCTAGTATCGGTCTCCAATCTCCCGTCCTTTTGGGGACCAAAAGAATCTTGAGTAGAAGCCGGATCCTACTTGGTCTGCTGGCACTGTCTGGATGGCTCTTTTTTCCAGGAGTTTTGAAACCTCCTGTCTTGCCAAATCCCTTTGACCGGGTGAGATGTCTGGAAGGGATTGTAGAGGTAGGAAACCTTTCAAGGGATTTTGTAACCCTCGGATATGATCGACTGTACCCACTTCTCTTTGGATAGGGATTGCCAGGCTACTGGGTACAGTGAAATTCTTCCCCCGACTGCCTCCAAGGGTGGACAGTCGGGCAACACCTCAGGGATGCTGAAAGGGCTTCTCAGGAAGAGATTCCCTGTTGCCCTGGTTCTGAGGACCCCCCCTGCCTCTAGGGCGGCGTCTATTATTGTTACCCCCTCTGCCTCTAGGGGTAAACTGACCACGTGTGTCCGGTGTAGCTCCTTGGGCTTTTCGGAACCACATCTTCCCCCCCTTCTGACCCTTGGGATAAGGTCTAGAAGGAGTGGAAAACTGGACTCCAACGGCAGAAAGAGTTTTACCGTCCTGCTCACATCTGGTCAAAGTATCCTTCACCTGAGGTCCGAACAAAGCCGAACCATCAAAGGGGGTGTTGGTGAAGGACGCCTTAAAGGGGTCCGCAAAATTACACAGCCGCATCCAGGCTTGGCGTCTAAGAGCAACACCTGTGCCTGCGGCCCTGCTCGCTCCATCGGCCGCATAAGATATGAGCCGCATGGAGGAGTTAGATATGGAATTCAGGATAGCCAGCTGTGAGGCAATCTTTTCCTGAGCCCCAGCAGCAGAAGGATCCTGGACTACTTCTCCCAGTTCCTTGAGAATATCTCGTTGAAGCCTGGTGAAGTGACAAAGGTAATTCAGCGACGCATAGCAAAGGTCGCTGAAGAAAACATCCGCTTTCCATACCTGTCCATGGTCCTAGAATCCTTATTAGGAGGATGGACAGGTACTGAAGGATCCACCAGTTCCTTCTTAGTGGCCGCCACCACCATAGCATCCACAGAGACACCTTTGGAAAGGAACTGCTTATCCGAAGGGGCCGTGATGAACTTGGATGGTCTCCTGGGGACAGGTTCCACAGAATCTGGAGCCGCCCACGCCTTCCGAGCCACTACCTGCATGAGTGGGTCGAAAGGCGGAGACACCCAGGAGGTGGAGGGTCGGGATCCAAAAGCCTCCAGGTATACCGACTCATCTTCGGAGGGGTCAATGGAGGGCCAATTCCCCCTCTGTTTGAGGAGCTCAAGGATGTCTAAAAAGGAGACATCCTCAGAGGGGGACCGGGGGGAACCCTCCGACTCATCTAAGTCGGTATCAGATGTAGTAGACTCGGGGGAGTTTGTGTGTTTCCTCTTACACGTCCTCTTCCAAGGGGGTTCCCCTGCAGGATCAGGAGAAACCTCGTAAGAGGAGGAAATTCCCAGTGGGGAAACCTGGGGCGATGGATCCCTGGGCCTGAGAGCAAGAGGCTGGGAAGAGGCATCTGCAGGCACTGATGAGGGAGGAGCTAGAGGGACGGACCGCTGACCTGGCTCTGAGGCCAGGACACTCCTCATCACCTCAAAGGCTCCTCTCCCCGGGAGACCAGAACACACCCGCTCGAAGAGACAGGAATGGTCGGCTCCAAAGAGAGAAGGCTCCGAGGCCGATGTCGGTGCCGAGCTTACCAGAGCCGAAGCCCCGAGAGGGAGAGCAGGGTCGGACAAGGGTCCGATGCCACTAGCCCCCTCTGAGCCGACAGTGGAAACCCGACGACCGGATCCTTCCAAGGAAGGTCTCAAGGAAGAGATCGGAGCCGAGGATGACGGAGCCGAAGGATGTATCGGCTCCGGCATCGAAGCAGTCGCTGACCCAAGAAGCTCCGGCTCCGAACTCTGGTGTGGAGTCGGAGGAGGAAGCTCAATGATAGGGGTTATAGCCGCAGTCTGCTGAGATGGGCTATGGAGCATTTGGGCCAGTGCCTGAGACTTCAACAGCCTGCTTACCACCCTCTCCAAGTCGTGGTCAGATAGCCTGGAAGATCTCGAAGACCGGCTCCGATGGCTCCGCTCCGATAAAAGAGGAGATCCCGGAGCCGAGTGAATACTCATAATAGAAGGGGACCGGGATCTCTTATGGGTCAAAACCATCGGAGCCGAAGTCCCTTGAACTCCAGATGGAGCCGAGGATATCTCGGCTCCGATGCTGGATAAGGTGTCGGCTCCAGCCGGAGCCGACAAGGCCACCGTAGTCAGAGTATCGGAGCCGGCCAGCACCAAACCCACTACTTTGGAAGAAACAGTATCGACTCCAGCCGGAGCCGATGTCGGCTCCGACGGAGCCGAAGCCACCGGAGGAGACTTGGACACTGTAGCCTGAGCCTTCGGTGGCTTATGAGGTTTTCCTGACTTCGGAGGAGAACCTTCAGGTTTAAGTAAACCTCGGAGGATAAGTTTGTTCCTCCTTTCCTGCAGGACTCTCTGGCTAAAAGCATGACACAACGCACAGGAGTCCTGCAGGTGCAAAGGCCCCAGGCAATACACACAAGAAGTGTGACCGTCTGTCAGGGACATTTTCTGACAGCACTGGTCACACTTCTTGAAACCTGAGACCTTGCCTTCTCTAGACATCCTAACAAGGATACCACAAACAGTCCCCACAAACACACAACTTAATCCCTACACAAACACACAGGAAGGGATAACCAAGGGGGAACTAGGCCTGACTAAACTACTGTAACTTAAAACTTATAAAAGTTTACAAAAGGGCTGAAAAAGAGGGAAAGGGTGGGCTGTAACTAGATTACAGACTAAGCTGACGCTCAAAAAGGGAAATAAACTCCTAACTACACTTTTCTTATTTTACTAAGAAAAAACTCACCTCAGCTGGCAAAGGAGACCTCTTTCGCTAAGCGGCAAACGAGATCTGAGGTAGTTCCGCCTTGCATCATGGGATATAGGGTTGCCTCGAGCTGGTAAAAGGAGTTCTCGAGCTAAAGCAAGTGCCGAGTCGGAGCCGAGGATTGGCTCCGAACCCATCCAGCAAGAATGAAGGCGAGATTGACAACTTAACATCATGGATATTACTTTAGGCATAAAAGAAAGATTAGTTCTCAAAGTAACACTGTACCTGTCGAGAAATGAGCAAGGACTGACTCAGCATAAGTGCATGCAACTCAGATAGTCTTCTTGTGGGGAGTCAGAGAAATTGGTAAAACAGTTTACTGTGTTAAGAGCCTCAAGTCGGTCTGATGAGCTCATTCAGATGGATCAAATGTTAACTCCTCTAACACAAAATTTTGATCTTAATGAGGAGCCATCAGTTTTCAAAGAGGTATCTCATGCAAAACCCCTTTCAAAAACATTTTAATATGAGAATGCATTTAAATAGGAGGATTTATAGGCCATAGCATAGTAACCATACAAATATTGTAAAACCAGAGAAAGACTCACCGTGAATGGGTATTGATTATGCTGTTGGCACCAACTAGAAACCATTTTCCCTTTGCTAACATATTATTTTCTAGTACTAGGCTTTCTTGCCTCTATTAGTACCTGCTGCATATCCTTAGTAAACAGATGTTTAAAGGGAATTAAGACCCTATCATCCAGGCAATCAGTTGAAGTTAAGGGGTAAACTGGTGGTGATGAATTCTAAAGATTACTTAAATATGTGTATGCAGCATTTGGACAACAGTGTGGTATATAGTAAAACAGATGAGACTTGTTTAATACAGGCACAAAGATAGTTACAAATGTTACTAAGGAAGGGTATTAGGTTACACAATTTTACAGCATATGACGTAACACATAAGCTGAATGTTAAGAAAAGTATAGTATCAAAAACATTTTTTTGTGTTCCTAAAATCCATAAAGATTTGTTACATCCTCCAGGATGTCCCATAGTATCAGCTAGTGGATTTTTTACTTATAACTTGAGCTGTTTGTTGCATGAAAATTTTATTGAAGGAAGTAATAAAATTATCATCCTACATAAGGGATTCCTTTGATTTTTTGAATAGGATAAAGGATGATATTAAAGGATGTTATTTGGGCTGAATATATGTATTTCATAACGGTGGACGTAGTGAGTTTGTACACCAATATATCACACGTCATAGGTTTACAAGCTATAGAATATTTTTTAGGGGACAGCCCCAAGACTCAATATATAAAGGAATTAGTAGAGTTTTGCTTTGTGAACAATATATTTGAATTTAATGGGAATTTATATAGGCAGAACACGGGAACAGCAATGGGAGCGGCTTTCGCCCCAGTCTATGCCACCTTATTTATGGGACTAGTGGAAAACATCTATATTTATAGGCATGAGTTCTTTAGGAGACATGTTATTAAGTATTTTTGATTTATAGATGACTTAATCTTCATTTGTGAAGGGGGCGAACACATGTCATCTAGTTTTTTAGAATACTTAAACGCTAACAAATTTGGAATAAAATTCGATGGTGTTCAAAAGGGTTCAAAGGTTAACTATTTAGGTCTAAAGTTAAAAGGGAATGAGAAAGAAAGAATTCATACAAGCATACATAGGAAATTTGATCAAGTAAATTGGAAATTACATGGTAGCAGTTGTCATCTGAATCATACGATGGAATCCATCCCCTTTGGGGAGATGCTTAGGATTAAAAGATTAAGCAGTAACATTAAAGAAGCACGGGAAGATGCACGGGAAGTAGCCTCTATTTTTATTACAAGGGGCTATAAGTCAGAGGATGTATATGGGAGTTTCCATAGAATTTATGATAGTAATTTAAACAATGTTAGAGTAAAGGGTATTAATCAAAGAAAGAGAATAATAGAAGGTAGAGAAGTAAATAGAGAAACAATGTTTTTTGTTACAAAATACACAATATTCTCACAAAAAATGAATGGGTTGATTAAGGATTACTGGAACCAGATTATTAGAGAAGTGCCTTCACTGGCACAAATAGAATTAAAAGTATCCTATAAAAGAGGACAGAATTTGAAAGATTTTTTAGTGCATGGGAAATTCATAAGGCCAAGGGAAAAGATGTTGAAAAATGTGGTGATGATAGGAACATTTCCTTGTGGAAAATGCTCCATCTGCCAATATATTATGACTAAAGTAGATAAGATAGGTACAAAAAAATGTGATACCTTGGGAACATATTCATGTTTAAGCAGGGGAGTAATTTATGTTATAATTTGCCCTTGCAAAAAATGTTATATAGGAGAAACAAAAAGGTCTTTGGCTGAAAGAATAAAGGAGCATGTGAGAGATGTTAAAAATAATAAAATTATTAGTCCCATAGCGGAACATTTTAATAAAGAGCATAAAGGGGAAATAGGTAACATGAAAGTAACAGTGTTGGAACAAATTTCATTGCAATATGGAAATGTAGAATTGTTAAATATGTATTGAGGCATAAGGAATCAATTTTGATCATGAAATATAATACTTTGTTTCCCTATGGGTTAAACAAAGAATGTAACTGACAAAGTTTTATATAGCTGTGCTTCACCTTTAACAGGAGATAGAATGTGTTTTATTAATTAATTGATTGATTGATTGAAATATGTTTAAATGAGATATATAAGGAGAAGTTTTTTAAGCAATCAGGTTTTTTACTCTGTAAAGGCTACGGCCGAGGCGCTAGAGAAAGTGAATTATAATAAATAACTTTTGTTTGGAAAGTAGAGCTGCTATTCACTGGTCTATTTTAGTTTGGTTGTTGCTTAAATTTTGGTTGGTTTCGTGGTGAGGTTCTAATCAGTTGAAGTTGTTTGGGACTAGTGTGCAAAAAACACCCTATTCTTGTGTGAGTAGATCCATTCTGTAAGGAAGCTTGTGGTGACTGCCCTTGTGACATCTGTAACATCTGTAACATTTTAAATAGGTCCAGGGAACCAAAGCTAATTCAGACAGTTGAGTGCCTTGATTTGAGTAAGCATCTCTTTTCTATTTATGTGCTACCATCTGTCCTTGGTTTCCCCCATACCTTGCACTTTATCTCTCCTGAGACTACTTCCCAAGCAGAGTCTGAAGCATCAGTGGTGAACTGACTGTTCTGGAGCAGCAAAAAGGGGAAACCTGGATTGAGGGATATTTGTTGTATCCACCAAGTGATTTCTTTTCTGACAAATCCCAGTGCTGGGATTTGAAAAGACAATGGCTGTGTGTGTTGGTGCCAAAAAGACTTTAGATACCCTTGTATCTTTCTCATGTGGAGTCTTCAAGAGTATCATAAGAATCTTAGATGACACAGGGACCAAAATCCTGAGCAATTATCCTGTAGAGACTGAGTTCTCAAGAGAAAACCCTAGAAATAGATCTAGATAGAGATATTTTTTTTTCCTTTGGAAGAATCTTTGAACTTTGATGTCTAGCAGACACCCCAGGAACACAATCCTGTGTAATTGAGTCAAAAAGATTTTTGAATGATGTCTTGAAATACACGTTTGTGTTAGGATCTTTCACTTAAGAGAGAGAGAGAGAGAGACTCCTGATTCCTGAAAAAGACTCTGCAAGGAAAAGCAAATCATCTAAATTTCAAAAAAATGTGGATACCTTGTAGCATGCAATGAGCTATAACTGCAGCTAGACATTTTGTGAACACTCTTGATGTAGGCCAAAGAGTAAGGCAGAGAATTGATAATGTGATCCAAACACACAAAAACGTAAGAAAAATCTGAAATCTGATGAATCGGGATATGACGATAAGCATCTTTTAAATCTAGTGTTACCAGAAAACCTAAAACAGGAAGAAGAGATAAGTTGTGAAATTATAGCATTTTGAACCTGAGCACTATCACAAACTGTTTTAGAAAAGAAAAATCCAGAACTGGTCTCCAAGCATTTTCTTTCTTTGAAACCAAAAGCATACATGAATAAAAACCTTTCCCAAACAATGAAGCAGGAACTGGCTCTGTTACCCCCTGATACAATATATGTTGTAGGACAGGGGGAAATAGAGGCATCTGGTCTAGTCTGGTAGATTAGGAATTATTCCTTGAAAAGCAGAAATTTCTTCCAACTACCATCTGTAACCTTGTTGAATGACCTTCAGAATACATTTTTCTGAAATTATCTGTTGTCAAAAATAGAAGTGGAGATTCAGACATTCAGGAAGGGAAAATGGTGTGTCAGGGTTGAGGGGACATGGTCCTTTAAAATGGCATTCTGACTTGTTAGACTGTCCTTTTTTGGGGAGATACCTGCCTTCTTTTTGAACTCTTTTCCCATTGCTTCTTAAATTTATTGTTTACCCGCATTTTGCTGAGACTGTTTACTTATCTGTTTATTTATTTATTTTATTTTTATTTTTTGCCAAAATTGGACGAGGAGGTAGAGATTCCCTTGGGAAATTTGGAAAATGAGGGCTGAAATTTTTGAGAGAGTCCCTGAATCAGCTTCAGCCTGTCATTACATTTTTCATAACATCTGCTGCAGAGTGACCAAAAATTACATTTCAATGTAAAAGAGAATATACAATTTAATTTTTCACATCTGGAAGGCTCTGATAATGCAGTGAGGCAAACTTTTTCAAAACAGTACTAGTATCCATGGTCCTGGAAGAAGTATCAACAGAGCCATACACATACTTTAAACAAATTTATTTTATTTAACATTTGTTAACTGGGAAAGTCCGATTTGAAACAAAGTCAATTTTCAGCAGAGGCCCAGGGAGAAATGCTCCATATGCATGTCTTTGTAATGTTAGAGGTAACAGGAGCACCCACAGAAAACCTACACGAATGCAGGGAGAACATGCAGACTCCTCACAGAAGACAGCCCAGCCAAGAATCGAACTGGAGAACCTCTTGCTGTGAGGCAACAACGCTACTGCTGCACCACTGCACCATACTGTCATCTGTGAAATGGAAGAAACTAAACTATTTAAAGCAGATTTTTCCTCATAAGGACAAACTGCAGACAAAACATTTCTCATGCTTTCACAATTAGTCGGAATAAACTTTAAAATATGAGCTTAACAATTTAAACTTCTAAAAATCAAAGTTGCAGAAGTACACACTTTTTTTCCCATACTTATCAATTATTTTACTGTCCTTGCCAGAAAGTGTAGGATTGGAGTTAATGCAAAGTCATGTAGTTACCATAACATTCCATTTGTGTTGTCCATTTTCATTCTTCCTCAACAGTTGGGCTCAGATCAAACCCTTGGATCTGACTCAGCTGCTTCTTCCAGATCATACAATACTTGCTCTGTCGAGCTCCTCCCTTTACTCACAATGCCCCACCAACCTAACATTCCTCAGAACTAGTTTGCTGCTCATATGTTTAACAGAACAGTGGAAAATCAGAAAGAAACGGAAGCCCCTCTGATCCAAGATGGTGGGCATCTGATTGGTACCCTCTCCTTATTGCTCCAGGATCTAACTTCAAGTTTTACTGCTTATTCTGTTTAATCACTGGCTTACTGCATTCTGATCGTCAAATCGACCTATTGCTGGCCTCTGTGAACTGATTTGAAGGTCCTATAGATATTCTGTTGGCTTTTAGGAGTATTAATAATTAGCTTCTGTGTGCATTCTTTTAGCCACGCGGATATTGGAGGCCTGATCTTCAGAACTACACCTCGGGACAGCTACTGTAATCATTACATTCTTGACTGAAATGAACAAAATGCCGAGAGAACCAGAAGGTATGGACACTCAAACCACAAAATCTAAAATATCTGCCATCATTACCTCTCCAGAAAAAGAATCCAAAAGATTGAGATCATCCAAAACAACACCGGAGCTCTCCAAAGACCCGATCAGACAGAGGCCTGAAAACACGCTAGCTATGGATGAATTAAAAAAATGCTCTCACACCCTTGCAAAACGCCATCCAAGAACTATTGGCGAAGTTCAGTACCTTTGACACATCTTTACAGAAAATTGTAGACAGACTGGATTTGGTAGAAGAGAAATCTAAAACAAATGAGTTCGATATTCATTCCCTTAAAGAAGCTCTCCAAATTAAAGACAAAGCCATCAGTACCATGCAATCCAAGATCGTTGACTTGGAAGCGCGAAGCAGAAGAAATAATTTGATTATTCGAGGTCTGAGTGAGAAATATGAACCTAGCCAGCTGATTGATGTTGTAACACAAATCTTCACTAATCTATGTAAAGAAACAAATCCTGCGCACAAATACCATATCGAAAGAGCTCACAGGGCTCTCCGGAGACAGCAACTAGCCACACTGCCGAGACCAGTCTATATTAAAATGCTAAACTTTCAAGATGTCCAATCTATTCTATCAGCCTTTAAAAAAATCAAAAAATTTGCCTGGAATAACCAACCGCTAATAATCTCACAGGACTTACCCTTAGAGATACGAGAGATGCGTCGGAAACTGGCTCCCTACTGCGCTGAACATATTCAAAGGAAAATTCAATTTCAGATGAAGTTTCCTTCAACGCTGACCTTTATCCATCAGGGAACCAAACTATCAATGTCATCCCCGACTGAAGCCAAAAATATATTCCTTAAGTGTTTCGGCTTGGCACCTTCCACTTAATCATATGTCATTATATGTCATCTCGCTACTGATACATTTATATGTTTTGCTTTGTTGTTGTCTCTTTCTCCATAAGTAGCTTGTCACTCTTTCTTTAGTACGGTATGAAGTCTAGTTTGATATATGACAAATAGTTTCTTTTTCAAAATAGTGCCTTATTAAGCCCTAGGAACCCTGTCTTTGGCAGATAAACTACAGGAGGACTCCTATAGGGGAGGCGCTTAGTCAGCTTTAACTGCTGCACATATAGAGGAAGAAGCTTATGCATGTCCGGTTTGTGGGATGCTCAACTGCCTCTAAATATCGAACTGTATGCCAAACTGACTAACAGGACAAATTTATTGTGCATTATGGTAACGACTACTTTTTGTCTTCGTACATAATATAATGATGTCACTTGTAATCGCTTATTCTATTTGGTCAGTTTAAGAACCTGTCACGCTTAATGTGGTATAATGCGGATCCAAATAATCCGAGTTATTGATAGTGTGTTGATTACCACTGCCATATCAAGAGTCTACTTTTACCCAAGGACACCCTATGAATCCCTGCAGGTTATATGCATATGAGTTGAACTTAATTAATAACCTTTTGAAATTTTATGAAGATTTCTTTGCAAATTTACCTGTTTCACTGTTTTTACATGATGTGTAATTTTGGGTTACATATGGGCATTTTGTCTATAGATCACAACGCTGTTTTACTTTTTATGTTGTTACCTTATAATTTGCCAGATTGATCAGACTTGCGTTTTGTCTATGATTTCCTTGGAAGCTATAAGGATTTTAAGAAGGGATATGATGTCTAAGCTTGGGCTTGATATGAGTTTGTACAGATTTTGTAAATATTGCATTTGTTATTCAGTTATTGAGTTAGCTATAACGTCACACTCACGCATTCTCTCAGTTGCTATAGGGATGTGGGTATGCACGGGTATAGGATTGAGGGACTTAAGTGCCATGATCTTACAAATTGCTGCTTTAATATTATGGTATTTCAGTGTTTATATTATTCTTCTATTTTTCTTCTATATTTTTCACTCTCTGATAAATATTCATATAGGTTTTATACACAACATGTTTAGACAACATATCTAATACTAGTTATGGCTAATAGCTCTAGAGTATTGATAGTGTCATCATGAAATGTTAGGGGACTCAACAACTGTGATAAAAAAAACTAGTAATGCATATTTTACTTAAAGCTAACTGTGATGTATGCTTTCTGCAAGAGACTCATTTATTAAGTGCAGATTGGATTAATGACATGAAAAAAACCTGGATTAGTGATATTATTTCCTCTGGCTCGGTTAACAATTCTAAGGGGGTGGCTATTATTGTTAAACAATCCTTCCAGATACAGATTATATCAAAAGGGGGTGACCAAGAGGGTAGATGGTGCTATTTCACCTGTTGTATTCAGTCAATAAATAATCCAATACTATTTCTTAATATTTATGGGCCATGCTCTGGGCAATCTGAATTTATTATGAATATCTACAATCTTTTGCTTAAATTTCCAAATCATGACCTAATAATTGGAAGAGACTGGAATGTTGTCGTTAACCCCCAGTTAGATCATCAAGGGAAAGATAGTTATGGTAATTTGGTAGCTTGTAAAGCCTTAACAGACATGATTGATGATTTTGACCTATGGGACCCGATTGCATCTAGTACTACTGCTTTGGATGACAACCATAAACATTTTACTTATTTTTCCAAATGTCATCACTCATGGTCCCGGATTGACTATTTTTTGATTTCAAATTACTTGAAGAATAGGAGAATTAAGTTCTCAGTAGAGCCCCGTTTCCTATCAGACCACTCAAGAATAATCTTAGAAATCAGCTTAACCCACTCTAGTACACTTATAATTCCTTCCTGGTCTTTGAACTGCAATCTCCTAAATGATAAGTCTCTAGGTAACAACGTTAAAAGGACTCTTAAAGATCTTTTTGGTAATAAACAGGATGAATCCATCTCCTTTGACACTAGATGGGCTGCAACCAAAGCTGTACTTCGAGGTATCTTCATCAAAAAAGCGAGTTTTCTTAAAAAGCTACGTGCTAAAAAATTAGTAGACCTACAAGTGGATATTGATCGCCTAGATAAGAAGCTGATAGATAGATACTCTGAGGGCACAGAAAAAGAATTAACTGCCAAGCAAAAAGAGCTATTTGAATACCACCAATCTAACTTGTCCCTATGGGAATTCAAGTATATAGCGAGATTCTCAGAATACATTCAAACTCCCTCCAAGGCTTTGGCGAGAATAATTCTTAACACACCTAGATCCCCGAGAATTTCTTGCCTCCAGTACAAGAATCAGGTTTATAGATCTGATGAGCATATCATCCAGCTTTTTCACCAAATATACTCAGAAACCTATGCTAATACCAACTTTATGACCTCAAAGGAAGAGATGGGAAAGTTTCTGGATATGATTTATTTCCCGAGAATTACCGAACTACAAAAAGACCTACTCTCAGCCCAGTTTAATATTAAAGAAATTATAGAGGTTATTGACAAATTGAAGGTAGGAAAGGCTCCGGGCCCAGATGGTTTTCCATCTGAATTCTATAAGTCATATAAAGTTATTCTAGCCCCTATTCTATTAGATCTATTTAAATCCATTGCTGCATTAGAGATCCATATATTAATTATTCGAAAACTATTTTAATTCCTAAAAATACATTGGACAGCACTAATCCCAATAATTACAGACCGATATCACTTATGAACGTAGATATTAAAATCTTGTCCTCCATATTAGCGAATAGACTGAAAGGAGTATTAAACAACTTCATCTCCCCAGAACAAGCTGGATTTATGAGTAACAGACATACATGGGACAATACCCTAACACTAGAATCTATGATAAAATTAACTAAGCAGAACCGAGACCCTATCTATGCCTTGATATTGGACGCAAGCAAAGCCTTCGACAGAGTTAATTGGGATTTCCTGTTTTTGACTCTCTTAAAATTTGGCTTCCCCTCTGAATTCATCGACTTAATTAAGATTCTATATAATAGCTCATACACCCATCTTTGCATAAATAAAAAATTCTCAAATCCGATAAAAATTGCCAGTGGTACAAGACAAGGGTGCCCTTTGTCTCCCTTATTGTTCAACCTATATATAGAGGTACTACTCCTGTTTGTTGCGCAGAAATCCTACCATGCTATCCCGAGGGTATGTAATTTTAACATTAAATTCACTGCCTTTGCAGACGACCTTAATTTGTATTTCATGTATCCCTCTAACGACGCTATGAAATTAATAAACTCCATAGATACCTTTGCAGCGATTTCTGACTATAAAATCAATGCCAATAAATCGCATATTTTCCAAATTAATCCTGAAGCGCATAAACCACATCTTTTTCCAGTCTTGCCTTTCCGTACCTGTCACTCCTTGAATTATCTGGGCGTCACATATGAGTATACGTATTCCCCTATTATGCAAGCTAACTTAGTGAATGTTTGGAACTCTATCACACAAGATATGAAACGATGGCAACTATTGAAACTTTCTACACTTTCAAAAATCTCCATTGTCAAAATGAATATACTTCCAGAAATTCTTTATCAATACAACTCCTCTTTACCCTCGGTCACAATTGCTTTTATAAAGAAAATGCAGAAAGAGATTGGAAAATTTATCTGGTACCCAAAATCAGTTAGAATGTCCTATTACAAACTCACAGCTCCTAAACTAAAGGGAGGCATGGCGATGCCAAACTTTTTTCTATGCTATAGAATTATTCACGCTAACAGAATTCTCGCTATTGCCAACTATACCACTGGATCCATATCATGGACCCCTATATGGATTAAGCTATGGTACAAATATGCCATTAATAATAATATTAATCCCAAATCTTTACCTTTCCTGACGAGAACTTCCATTAGAAAAATTAAATTACATAGTATTCTTAAAGACTTAATTGATAATTTTCAGGAACTATTTAAATCTGTGGGTTTATCTAATGCCCTCTTGTTATTTCAGCCTATCCATCTTAATCCCAATATTAAAATGGGAGGTCAAATGTTAAACTTAAACAAATTTCCCTTGATTAAAAACTGCACGATATGGGATATACACAAATTTAAACACCTCTCACTGAATGAGTTTAGAGAGGTCCTTTCGCTGTCTAAGGCCTATACTATTATCTTGAGGCAACTAAGAGATCTTATCTCATCCCTCCTTCTAAATCAATATAACTCAGAATCTGAGATTAATACAGTCGCACAGCTACTCCTAAGTCTAAACTCCAATAAGCACATGCTCTCCATAGCGTACAAAGCATTCTCCTCATACCTATATGGAGATGAAGTTACCTTCGCTGACTATTGGAGCAGACAAGGATTTAATTTATCCTCGCAGCAGAAGACAGAATCGATAAATCTCACGCTTAAATACTCCCCCTTTAAGAAATTTACTTTCACCCAATTCATGATTACAAATAATCTATACCTTACTCCAACTCACTTAAATAAATTCAATGCTTCTATCCCCACTTCGTGCCCTTGCTGTTCTCACCCTCATGCAGACATTATCCATATGCTATGGTACTGTAAATATGCTCATAACCTATGGTGCTCCCTCAAGATTAGACTAACTAAAATGGGGTACCATAAATCAACGTTATCTTGGGAAATGGCTCTACTTCACATTACCAATATTAATATGCCACCTCTTAGACTTAAAAGTCTGATCATCATCTGCCTTTTGATTAAATTCTATATTACTAAGCATTGGATAGATCGCTCCAAACTAACCTGGGGGGGATTTAAAAAGGTGGCAGTTACATATATAACTTCTCAAAAATTAATAACTGTTAGTTCTCATAAAAGATTGGAACTTAAAAAAATATGGGATTTCATCTTTTCACTCCTAAATACAGTATAACTGAGCCATGCTAACATACTTCTTATAAATAAGAAGTCATTTTTTTTTTTTTTTATTAAGATGTTTTGAGAATCCCCAACTTTTTATAACTTTTTATATTTTTCCTTTTCCCTTTAAGTTATATGGATAGGCGGCTTTATAGTTTATTTTTGAACATACTCAATAACATGGCACTTTGTATATAGTTATTTTTATTTCCTTCAAATAACAGTTCGATTCGTTAATTTCTTTTATACGTAGTGTTGTGTTTTCACACTGCTTATGCATTCATATATCTTGTTAACTTCTAGATGTTTGTGATTTTATTGTTGAATTATATTAAAATGCAATAAAGATTATTTAAAAAAAAAAAAAGAAAGAAACGGAAGCTGAAGCTCAAACAAGGAACAGAGGTTCCTACAATACTCTTCGATCTCTCTAGAAGTAAAAGAAGGAGGGTGGGTGGGTGGGTGGGAGTTGAGGAAAAATGAAAATGGACAACACAGATGGAATGTTATGGTAAGTACATAACTTTGTAATCTGATGTTGTCATTTTCATTCATTCCTCAACAGTTAGGATGAGTTCCCAGCTACCTAAATCTCAGGAAGTCTCTAAGGAAGGATATTCCAGAGCACCAGTGAGCCAAAGGCTGCACTTCCCCTAGAGACCAGATCCAGTTTGTAATGAGTAATAAAAGTATGAGAATTAGCCCAAGTGGCAGCTGCACAAATATCATCCAAGGATATTCTACACAAAAAGGCTGATGAAGTCACCATAGACCTCATGGAATGGGCTCTTCAAGGCTTTGTTAAAGGGAAACTCACTTTGTCATAAACAAAGGTAATACAATCACTAAACCATTTGGCTAAAGTAATTTTAGATACTGGTTTGCCTAGTTTTGAATCATAAAAAGAAACAAGCAATTTCTTAGGTCTTTGGTTCTGTGAAGGTAGAAAAGTAACTGTCTATGTACATCCAATAGATGTAATATACATTCTTCTTTGTTCGAAATATTTCAAAAGAAAACTAGGAGATTACCAACCTGATTAATATTAGATTCTTACACAAACTGGTAAAAGAAACAAAACCAAACTTTTAAAAATCCAAGAAAGCACGGACACCACTGCAAAACACACCAAGTTTAACATCTGTTTATATTAAAATCAGTGTGTCTTGCAGTGGCTTCTGTACTTTCTTCGATTTTTAATATTAGATTCAGACACCACCCTTGACAAAAAGGTAGGATTGGTCTGTAAAGAAACCCTATCCTTGTGAAAAATTACAGTGCTTGAAGTTTACACACTCTTCTGGAAGATGTAACAGCAACAAAGTATACAGTTTTCCAGGTCAAAAATTTTAGATCAGACTTAGCCGAAAGTTCAAAGGGAGGCTAAGTCAAGGCCTCAAGAACCACATTTAAATTCCTAGGAAAAGTAGGATCCTTTAAAGGAAGTCTAAATAAAGGATCCTCTGAAAAAGGCTTTGCAAAGCCTGGATGAAGCTAAGATGGAATTATTTACTCCTATATAAAAGTTGAAAATGACTGCTAATTGTACTCTGATAGTGGAGGAACTAACACCCTCATTGAAAATTATGGCTAAAAAGTCAAATACATTTAAAATTGATGCTGAAAAGGGATCTAAATTGAAGAGAAGAGCCTGGGCTGTCCAGCTATCAATGGAACTGGAGAAACCATGCGGTCAACTTTAGGCCTGTTAAGTCTGAGTCAGTTATGCCCATCGGATGAGACATGAGGTCTGGAGTTGGATCCAGAATCCATGGTGGATGTAAAAGATGAGGCCAGAGGTAACAAACCAAATTTGATGAAACCAGTAAGCAACAATGAGGATAACCATGCTCTTCAATTGAAATGCTTTCTGTAAAAATCTTGGAATGAGGAATAAGGGGGAACTAGTGTAAAAGAGACTGGGAGGCCAAGCATGAAGAAGAGCACCACTTGATGACTCACCTGGTGGGGGTATTAGGGCAAAGAACCTCTTGCACTTCTTGTTGAGGGAGATGTGAAAAGACTGCAGCATGGTTGACCCCATCGATGGAAAATCATCTCCGCCACATTAACATTGAGAGACCACTTGTAAGGCATCAGAATGGACCTGCTTAACTTGTTTGCAATCATACTGGATTTCCCTGGGATGTGTGTTGCTATAAGAAAATGATTGGTAGAGATCAACCATTGCCATACTCTTATAGCTTCTCAACAAAGAGCATAAGATGTTGTTCCCCTTTGTTTGTTGGTGTACAAGACAACTGACATATTGCCTGTCTGCTATGCAATAGTCCTGATTGGGAAAGTGTCTTGGAAGGCCAGCAATGCTAGAAGGACAGCTCTAATCTCCAGGACACTGATATGCATTTTGGCATATTCGTGGGACCATGTGCCCTGGAATATCTTCCCCAAGAAGTGCCCCCCTAACTGAGCTGAGAGGCGTCCATGGTCACTGTGGCCTTAGGCTGAGGGAGAACAAAGGGATGGCCTTTGTGTATTTGATTGGAGTGAATCCACCAGAGAAGATATTTCCTGCAAGCTTGGGTTATTTTGACTGGCCTGGATAATGGGTGTTGAAGAACAGACCACTGAGTTGCAAGTATCCATTGAAGAATTCTCAAATTCTGGCTAATGGTACAAGAGTGATAGCCACTGCCATGGATCTCAAGGATTGGAGTATCAGACATGCTGGAAGGGAAGAATTTTGAACAACCTTTTTCACATGGAACTGAATAGTTTGTATCCAGGAAACAAGAAGAGAATGTGTTTGGGTGACAGTGTTTAAATAAGCACTAATGAATTTCAAAGTCTGAGTTGGAGTAAGCTGATATTTCTTGTAACTGATAGTTATTTTCAGATAGGAACACAGCTGGAATAAATAGTCCCTTGCTTGAATCAGTTGATGCCTGATTGGAGCAGTTAAGAGCCAGTCATTCAGGTATGGAAAAATTCAGATTCCCAGCAGTCTCAGGTGAGCTGCTACAACTGACATACCTTTGGTGAACACCCTGGCTGTGATGAGAACAAAGGACATTGATCTGAACAAGTAATGACTGGTTCCCAGCCAGAAGCATAGATATCTTCCAGGGTGTCTGTTCATTTTGACATGATAGTGTGCATCTTGAAGATCTATTGAGCACATCCAGTCGTCCTTGTGCAGAAATGGCAGAATTGACTGAACCATGACCATCTAGAATCCTGTATACTGAACTGATTGATTTCACTCACTGAACTGATTGATTTCACTCACTGATATCCAAGATTGGCCTCAAGTCTCCTGTCTTTTTTGGCACCAAAAAGAATCTTGAATAAGTTTCAGACCTTCTCTGGTCTGGGGGAACCTCTTGAATATCATAATATTGTTATCATCCAGGCGGATAAAGGGGGTGCGGTGGTTGTCCTGAATAATGACTATTATGTACAGGAAGGATTAAGACAGTTGTCTGATGCCCAGTGCTATAAGCACATGAGGATAGATCCCACACCCCAGTTTAAACAAGACATTGACGCATTTATTCAACAAGCAGTACAAGAAGGTATTATTTCATCCAAAACTGCTAGTCATCTTCAAGTTGATGATCCACAAAAGCAGATTCTTTATCTGTTACCCAAAATTCACAAATCTCTCAGTGCTCCTCCTGGGAGACCTATTGTGTCTGGATATGGATCCCTTACAGAACCTATATCGGTTTTTCTAACATCATATCTGAAGCCACTATTGCCCATGGTCAGAGCTCGTATACAGGATACCACGGAATTTTTAAACATCATGGTTGATACACAATTAGATCCAGAATGGATAATGTGTACTTTAGACGTGAAATCCTTTATACGAGTATTCCCCATTGGGCTGGCCTACAGGCGTTAGATTATTGGCTTCAAAGATCTGATCTATACCCACCTGGATTTAACACGCTACTAGTATGTTTGTCAGAGCATGTTCTGAATAAAAATGTTTTTTTCTTCCAGGGTGATTGCTATTGACAACTTAGAGGTACAGCTATGGGGGCTTCTTTTGCCCCTATATATGCTGACCTCTTTATGGCATACCTGGAGGAATGTCTCATATATGATCCTTTGCACAACATTTACTTAGAGGAGATGGATATTTGGAGCGTTATCTTGATGATTGTTGGATGGTGTGGCGTGCGGATGTTGACTATTTGATGGAATTTGTGGAACATTTGAACAGCAATGTTTGGGGTATTGAATTCTCTATAACATACCATAAGTTTACCATTGACTTTTTGGATGTCACGGTATATCGGAATGAGGATAATACCCTAAGCACTAAAATACATAGGAAGTATCCACAATTCAATACGTTACTTCATTCGTCAAGCATGCACCCACGCCACACCATCCGCAACATCCCTAAATCACAATATCTGCGTCTTAAACGTATTAATTCATCTCCTCAGGATCATGAAGATGCCATCAAGGATTTAAATCATAGATTTCTTGATAGAGGCTATTCCATCAGGGACATATCTAGTGCCAGGTTGTGGACAGACCAGCAGTTTAGATCAGATCTTTTAAAATATCAGAGTAGGGATACTGTTAAAGGTGATACCATCAGATTCATTACTACATTTGGGAAAAATCACCAATTGATCAGGAGTGTGTTGAACAATAATTGGAATATACTTTTGGCTAATGAACATCTTCGTCATATTTTGACTGACCAATGTTCTATTTCTTACAGGAGGGGCAAAACTTTGGGCACATTATTTTCTCATTATAAACATCAGGACAGTGGAGGTGCAACATACAGACAACTTACCCTTACTGGTGATGAGTTGTTGGGGACTTTCCCGTGTGGTCATTGCACTTCCTGTATTAGTATTAATAAAACTAAGGAATTTTCCAGTGCCAATACTAGTAAGATATTTGGAATACGTATATTTGCCAATTGTTCAACATGCTGGGTGATTTATTTAGCTATATGTCAGTGTCAAGCTTTTTATGTGGGTAAAACCTCAAGGTCCCTCCGAACCAGAATAGGAGAACATCGTAGTGACATTCGGACTCACAAAATCAGTAATGCATTATATCAACATACTGTTAAGCATCCATCCGCCAAATTCATATTTTGTGTCATTGATAAAGTACAGGGTAACAGGTCCAACCAGACTGGTTGGCAGAGTGTTTTAAGTATGAAAGAGAAATATTGGATCATTCACCTGGGAGCTCTTTTTTCTCCAGGTTTGAATGACCATTTGTAATATATTAATATATATACACTTATTATTTATTTTTACACCACATCTTGGCCATATATTATTGTCATTGACATTATATTTTTGTTCAAAATGTATTATTCATGCACTGTTTGTGCATTCATGAATTTCTACTTATTAGTTAGGTTTCAGGGTGATGCATGTCTTTAAATCTGACTTTGTAATTAATTGGTAGCCATTTGGTCATTGGTTGATTAATTAATTATGTATATATAAGGAGCATTTCTTATGGAATTATTATGGCTGTTATCCTCACTGAAGAAGGTATTACACCGAAACTAGTTTGAGGTTTTTTCTGTTTGGAGAGTGTTTGTGTCTTTGACACTACTTTTACTTCATTAAAGCCTTTGGGAACCTGTTGCTGGCTCTTGTTTGTTCCTGTTCTGCTGTTGGGCCATGCAAGCTTGAACGTGCGTGGGTTAGTGTGTCACGGAACCTCTTGAATGCCTCTCTTCTCTAGCAACTTTTTTATCTCTAGAGAAGCCGCTTCCCTCTGACTGGGTGGAACATCGGGGATCATGTCAGGGACTCATGGTAGGGGCTCAGAAAATGGAATGATATAACCTCTGGATATTATCCTCCACACCCATAAATCTTTTGGGATATATAGCCAGACTCTCTGGTGCAGGGATACATGACCCCCCCAACTGCTTCCAGAGATGGACAGTCAGACCTCCATTCAGGAGTGCTGATAGGATCTGTTTGATAGGGACTCTGTAGATCCCTAATTATGTGGACTACCTCTGCTGTGGGGAAGGCATCTTCCATTTGAGTTCCCCCTCTACCCCTGGGGATCTCTCTCCATATATATCTTGAAAGGGATCCTGGGATTTCTTGAACCACATCTTTCTACCCCTTATTGGTTTCTAGAACTGAGAAAAAATGAGGTTCCATTAAAGGGCACATTGATGAAAGAAGATTTGAAGGGTTCTGCATAATCACACAAGTGCATTCAGGCATGTCTGCTAACGGAAATGCCTGTACCACAGCCAGTGAGATACTTTCAAAAGCATGAAAGATCAACCTCATAGACAAATTGGAAATCAACTGAAGGGTAGCCAACTGCGAGGAAATAGTATTCCTTTCCTCAAAAAATATGGACCTGGAAAGAGATTTGGTAATTTTTTTAATTAAATCACTTTGAAGTCTGGTAAAATGTGCCAAATAATAAAGTGATCTCAAGACAAATGTTGCTGATGTATTGACATGCTTCCTAAATCTGTCCAGTGCCACAGACTCTGTGATGGAGGGTGGAAAGAGGAACTCTGTTCTGCTACTTCCTTCATTATGGTCACTGCAACAACCATGGCATCAATGAGAATTCCTTTACTCCACTGTGGACAGTCCTTTGGTGGTGCATGGATTTTGTCTGGTTTCTTCGATATAGGCTCAGTGGTGTCTGGTTTCTTCAATGCCCACCGAGAAACCATATCTATAAGATTATCTGTAGGTGGAGTCACCCAGGAGGTAGAAGGGTCAGACCCAAAAGCCTCCAGTAACCTAGATGGGCCAGACCCAAAAGCCTCCAGAAACACTGATTCCTCGTGGGAAAGGTTATCAGGGGACCAACCACCCTATTGTTTAAGGAGTTCCAAGATGTTTCTAAAGGAGACATCATCAGGTGGTGATCTGGGGACCCTTCCCCTTCATCAAAATCAGTGTCTTCAGTGACAGACTCCTTTGGGGAGTCTAAGTACCTCCTAATACACATTTTCTTCTGAGGGACCTCCTCAGTGGGATGCTCCAGGGAGGTACTGGAAGAGATATCGGTACCCTAATGGGTGGAGTGGGACTATCTCAGGCTGGCTGTCCTGGAGGAATGGATGAATAAGGCTCTTGATGCAAAATCAATTGAGACAAGAAAGTCTGATCTGAGGAGGACAGGGCTGTCTGATATCTAGGCATAGAGAACCCTCATTCTACTACCTCAAAAGCAGACTGTCTCGAGGATGTAGAAACTGACAGATCTGACAAAAGACGTTCATGGACCATTGGCTCCCATCAGCTATCTAATGCTGATGTTCCAAGGGGAAGATATGGCTCTAACAATTTTTGAGTTGACTCCAACAACCCAGAGCCAGCACCGATGCTTTGGCTATGAGGTACTCACATCAGACCACTCATAGAAGCCATTAGAGTCGAAGACATCATGATCTTCTGATCCAAGAAAGATGTTCTCAAGACTTTTGGATCCAACAGTTCTGAAACCAAAGTACAGATCAGAGAAGGAGATATAATAGGCAGTGTGACTCTATAGAGGTTCTGAGGACCCAGTGGGGTCAGAGCCAAGAGAACTCTTATTTGAATTTGCATCCTGAGGAACTTCCTCATAATCCTATCCACATTTGCTTCAGATAGTCTGCTGGAGAATCGAAGAGAGGATGCCAATGAAGAAGACCTCAAATGATGCCAATGTGACTGTTTGAGGAATAGTGATGGTAAGCTAGAAGTAACAGGCTGAGAGTAAAATTGGATACTGGATTCTAGGAGATCTTTCAGGTCTTTTTTTTTTTTATCCAAAACACTTGGATCCAACATTCATGAATGTTTGACTGGTGGCTCCAAAGAAGGAGCTGAAGTTGACACCGAAGTAGAAGGGTGATCTGGGGGTCTCTTGCATGAATCCATGGGAAAAGATTTGCTCTTCTTGTCTTATTTCTTGGGGTTAAAGCTCCAACAGCCATAGAATAATGCTTAGAAGGGATAAGATCCCTAAGTGTCAGCTTGTTCTTTCTATCAGTTAAAACTCACGAGTCAAAGCCTTTACAGATTTCACAGTCAAGATCCAGGTGTTTAGGACATAGGCAATATACACAATATGTGTGGGCATCCAGATTAGGATTCCTGTGCCCAAAAGCCACAAATATTTTGAAATGCTTTGTCCAATATATTGGAAGGTTATGGCAAAATGATCAAACAACAAGAATTCCATATCAGGAAAGATTAAAGGATAGAAATGATTCTCCTTTTTTTGTTTGTTTTATTTTTAAAGTATAGGAAAAAGAAGAGAAAGAATTACCAACAATGGTAATAAAGATACTACAAATAGTACAAGAAAAAAGGACTACCAGCAATGATATTAAACAGTACTCAAGGAGTACAAGAAAAAGAGACAAGGAGAAAGGGAGGAAAGAGAAATAACTATCAAGAAAATAGGGAGCAAAGAAGAATAAACTCACTAAACTCTGTACGTTCACGAAAAAATAGTACCCAAAGCTCAAAGGCTCACAATCTATTTCTGTTCACAATGGTGGCAAATGAGATCTGAGGAAAGTTATGTCGGTAGGGCATAGTGGGCAAAAGGAGGAGCTCGAGAGTTCAAGTACAATCTGGAAGAAGCAGCCAAGTCAGATTCGAGGGTCAGATCCAAACTCAATGGTTGAAGAATGAAAATGACAACATCAGATCTAAATGTTTAGCAGCTATCTAAACTAAAGTTATAGTTGCTAGGTCAGGTTTGGGATGAGTGCATAAAAACTTAAAATATTAAGGAACTTTATACAATCTATTTGCCTTTTAGTGGCAGCAGAATGACTATCAGGAAAATTACAGGTGATGACATATGCATCCTGCAATGCTGACAGCATAAGAGGAATGGTGAAATGTTCTGGAAATTCCATTTGCAATAACTCACAATATTTTCAGAGGGACTGAGAAACCTCAGTGTTTTCCCTACTAAAAACACAGGCACATTTTGGAAGGACTCTCAGAGAAAGAGAAACCTTCACATGGAAAATCAAATACCAAGCTCTCCTCCAAATTTGAATTAGAAATCTGAGGAGAAAACCCTGCATGTTTCCCTCCATCTTCCTGTCCAGATTCAGACTCTTGAATCTCTTCAGGCATATCTCTTTTTCTTTTACCAGAAACCACCTTACAAGCAGGATCAACAGCTTAAATTAGACCTTGAGACAGCACTTACAAACTATTCCTGTCCAGGGAAATTTAAGCAGAGGCAGATACATGTTTAGTTTTCTGTTTCTTTTTCACAGGAAAAGTGGGGTCAACCAGGTTGTTAATGGAAACAGCAGCCTCCTCAGGGATGGATACAACATTCTGACTAAACAGGGAAGACTTCCATGTCCCTTCTCCCAAGACCAACAATAGTGGCTCCCCTTTTTTCACTGAAAGGACCCAAACAGCCACAGCCACAGCTTGGAAGATATGGGCATCTTGAGGCAATGCAGCAATTGTCTCATGTTCACAGACAGTCATTTAATCCTTAAAGATACAAACACATTATGCAAGAGATGCATATAAGCAATTTCACTGGAGATAAAAATATCACATACAAACAAGGATGGCCACAACACACAAACTACATTGACCACACAGTGCCCACCATGCTCAAGCACTAAAAAGCAATCTCCCTAGACTTCAAAGATCTCCTAAACATAACCCCCAGCAATCTCTAAAGCACTCACCAAAAGAAACAGCAAACATTACACATGTCCACACCCAGTGGAGTCCCAACAGCAAAGCCAATAAGGCAACCAAACACATTACCCAGGTCTTCTATCATAGGGACTTCATTTTATGACACACAAATGCCCCACTCACCAGACAAAAGATGGAGAAGATAATATTTAGTTCCTTATCTGGAGCCAGGATCCGCCAAGTTACACAGGCACTCAAGTCTCTACACCACAGTTACCAATATGACTCTATGATAGTCCATGTGAGCCTTAATGACCTGCGACCTACGTCCATGGACTATATGAAGACAGAGAGACATTATTGACCTCTCTGAATATCAGGTAGGTATATGCCTTACATCGAGCAGCATTTTAACTTCACCAAGAATTATGCCACAGTAAAAGCAAAAGATGATTGACTTCAATAATTGACTTAGTTTCTGGTGTCCTTCCAAGGGGATTCAATGTTTCTCAGCATGGCAGCACATGATTAACAAACAATGTTCTTTTGCAAATGATGGTCTGCATATGATCCTCCAGGCTTCTGAAAAGTGGCTAAAACTTTATTCACCCTCTTGGAGCCTTTTTTGGCACTGACAAATTGACAAACCTACTGACATAGCAAATAAAATCCAAAGAAACCTAAAGATGTTAATGCTCAGTGCTAGGAGCCTTAACAAGAAACTCCACACCATACAAGCTCTCCTCACAGTGGAGAACATACACATCTGTGTTGTTACTGAGACATGATTTAAATCTGAAGAAAGTACTCTGACAGTGCAAAACTTCAGTGCCTTCCACACGTTTAGACCATCAACTGCACATACATTTTCAAAAGATCAAGGAATCTTGATCTACATTAGCAACATGTATACCTCTAGGTTGGTTAAACAGGAAGATGATCTAGAGTTTATCCACATGCAAATCACCATAGACAAAGTCTTGTATCATATCCTAGCAAGCATAGGTAACCTTCTATGTCCCAAGAATGCCATAGCTCGTCCCTTCACATTCAAGATTATTTTTCCTCTAAACCGACCTTCTTCTTTTACTACTTGACTCAACCCGCTCCATTCGCCCTGCAGGCTCACTCCACTCCCCTACCCTACCCTCAGTTCCCACCCACCCCCACTGGTCCTAGACTTATACTTCCTTAGCCACACCCTCTCTCCCATCCAACCTATTTTATACTCCAACCAATCTACACAACTTAGCTACACCCCTCCTCTACCAACTTTCTCAAGTGCCTCTACTTATAGTAATTTACCCTATCCCTTTACTATTATCTGTTCCCTCTTCTTAAAGACTCAACCATAATTAATATTTCTTTTATTGTCCTATCCCAGTCTAACCTCCATTCTATTTATATAGGTAATCTTAGCAATATGCCTAACCAAGCTATCCTAACCAAGTTAATACTCATAGCCACACTTATATCTGTCCTCACCTCAGCCTATCTCCTCACCTCCTTTGAAAAAGTGAATTAATACCACTTTAACTACTCGCCAGAACAAACAGCCATTCAAATGTCTACCCTCACCCATATTCAAATAAATATCATGTCCACTCCCTCCTACCTGCTAGCCAAGTACCATCGACTCACACACATTAAATATAATAACCTCACAGTAAGGAAAGTGAAATATCAAACTAGCCATATATATAACCTGGTTTTAAGGCTACAGACTCCCTTCTTGAAAGATGGTAATATCCATCCTAACTCTGGCCCAACCAATGTCTCCACAGTAAAAACTCACTGCTCCTATCCCTAAACCCTAGTAACCCAGACCAGACTCTCCAACTCTTTATTAATAGGACATCTCAATATCCACAGTATTAACAACAAAGTTGTCGATCTCCATGCCCTCCTTGATATTCATTCCTTTGATATCTTCTGCCTTACAGAAACTTGGTTAAAACCTGGAACTAAGGATAATGAAATAATCTCTCCAGGATATAATATACTGAGACAAGACCACATAAAACGTAAGGGCAGGGGAGTAGCATTTCTATTTAAAAATGGGCTTCAGATCTCCTCCATACCTTATATCCCACCTCAGGATAGTAAGGCTGAAGTCCTTATCTCCAAATTTCAACTCAACCCTATCAAATCCCTATACATCATCTGTAACTACCTACCTCCTGGCAATAACAGCAATACTATAGAAGATATTCTAAGCTGGGTGTCCTCTATTTACCCACAAGAAACAATGATACTAGGTGACTTCAATACTGACTGGAAATGTGTCAGTACTGAAAATCCTACCTCCCATATTAATCTTCATGGCTTTAGTCAAACAATCACCACCACAACCAGAATTAACAAACCAAACAAAAAAGAGAGCACCTTAGGCTGGATTCTTATTAATAAACATCAACAAACTTATAAGGTAGTAACTTTGCTTGATGATGTAAGTGATCATACTCTGACTTACATTATAAGGCAAAAGAATGACATTTCTAACACCCCACATATAGGATTTCATGGACCAACAGACACTGTAACACAGTACTATTCCAAAATGAACTTAATGCCTGTGACTGGAACGCCCTAAAAATTCTCCCACTTGAAGAGGCTGTTAAATATTTCAACTCTAAATTCTTTACTATCCTCGATGAGCACACACCTAAATGGTCTATTAGAATGAAGTCCAAACCAGCCCCCTGGCTTTCAAAAGAAACCAGACAAAAGATTTTGCTTAAGAACAAATCTTGGGCTAAGTGGAGAGCTACCAAAACCATCTCTGAGTAACAAACTTTTAGACAATTGAGAAATATTACAAAAAAGCAATATTCACTGACAAAAAGAACTACAGCAAACTCACCAAAATAATCTACAGAAGTTCTGGTCAAGCATCAATAGACTCCTTCACTCAGGGCACTCTAGTACACCAACTCCACTAGGGGCTGATCATAATACCCCCCATCAAACTGCCAGTGCCTTTGATACCTTCTTCACAGAGGCCATACAATCTCTAGCTAGTCAACTTTCCACAGACAACTTAAGTCTCCCTACCTCTATACCTGGTACTGTCCCAACATTCCAATTGCAACCCATCTCTACCACTGTCATCTACAAAATCATCCAAAAACTTAAGCCTTGTACTCCTTCTGCTGACCAGTTACCATCTGAATACCTGCAAAAAGCAGCCAAAGCAGTTGCCTATCCTATATCTATCCTTATAACTAGAACCATTAAGGAGGGAACCATCCCAGACATCTGGAAAATCTCCCACATTATCCCCCTACACAAAGGTGGTAACTCTAATGACTATTCCAACTACAGGCCTATAGCCCTTTTATCACCCTTAGCAAAATTTATGGAAAAATGTTTTCACCATCAGCTATTTGACCACTTAACTCAACACAACATACCAGATAACTGCCAGCATGGCTTTAGGCCATTTCATAGCACCACCACTGCTCTCTTATCATTCACCGAGTCCATCAATAGAAACCGTAATAAAAACATCCTCTTATCAGCACTCTTCATCGATCTCTCAAAAGCTTTTGACATGGTAAACCACCCCCTGCTTATAAATACCCTTGAATCCCTTTCTCTTGACACCCAGGCTCTTCAATGGTTCAAGTCCTACCTTAGCAATAGGCAACAAGCACTTCTCTGGGAAAATAATCTATCTTCCCACCTGCCAGTCACCTTGCTCCTTTCTAGGACCTCTTCTTTTCTCACTGTAAATCAATGACCTTTATGTAGCAATTCCTCAAGCCACCAGCATACAATATGCAGACGATTTTACGCTCATATGTTCAGCTAACTCCACATCAGAACTACAATCTCTGACTCAGAAGGTATTTAACACAGTAGAGGCATGGTCTTGAAACATTGCCTCCTTTTGAATGCCAAAAAAAACTAAGCTCTTACTCTTTACACCTACCAGTAAGTCCTCCCCTATAGATTTCTCAGTCAAATCCAATAACAGCACCTTTATATCGCCTGACTCTACCACCAAACTGTTAGGAATCACAATTGACAATAACCTCAATTTTGATAGCCATATCAATAACACTATTAAAACAGTAAACAGAAAAATTAGCTCCTTATATAGAATCAAACCCTTCTTAACCCTAATAGCTAGAACCACAATTGCCCACTCTCATTTAGTCTCAACTCTTCTTTATGCTTCATCCATATATGCTAACCTAAAACAAAATAATCTTCTCAAACTAGCTAACTCCTACAATAACATTGCCAGATTTGCCACTGGTAATCCATTTAGAACTCACCACTGTCAGAATCTACAGCAGCTAGGCTGGCTTGAACTACAAAACATTCTGATATTTTCCCAACTTACCAGTGCCCACACGATATTTTACCAACCAAACCACACTCTTATACTCTCTAACCTCATTATCCCCTATAAAAATCTTAATTCCCTACGCTCTTCTAGCAAACTTCTAGCTAGCACAATTAAGTCCAACAGCTTGGCAGGTGACTCCCTGTTCTCCAACACTGCTGCCTTCTACCTTCCCTTCCACTCTTTAAGCAAAAGCTCAAAAGATACCTCAAAACACATTGGTTATGCCCCTGCAGCAACCCTGACTAATCTTCTGCTTTCACTACTTTCATCTCTATATTGCCTCTTCTTACCAAAACAATACTGCTTACCCCTCTGGAAGCAGTAACTGTCACTAGTAAAATTAAAATAACTTGCTGTATGTATTCACTCCTTTAATGTACTGTAAATTACCTCATGTATCATACTGTAAGTTGACTTGTCTTATCCTGTATGTCAATATTTCTTTGTGTAATGTTCTTCATTTTAAGATTACGTCTTTGTATTTTGACATCCTTTCTTTTATTGTGTGATAAAATTGTTTTTACATTTTTTTTTGTGCTACTATTGGAGCTTTTCTCCCCGGGCCTCTACTGAAAATGGAAATATATCCAGTTGGACTAGCCCGGTAAACAAATGTAAAATAAATAAATAAATAAATTCACCTACTGGAGACACTCACTGTTAAACCAAATATTCTATTCATTGGAGACTTTAACTACCCCTCTACAGACTGGGAAACATGCACTGCCTCAAACTTGCAAGCACAATGATTCCTGAACTTTGTTAACACAAATACCCTTGGCCAAATTGTGAACACACCCACCAGACTTTCAAATATCCCAGACCTGATACTCACCAGTGTGGAAGAGTAAACAGCCTCCAAAGCTTCATAGCACCTTCTACGCACCCAAACTGTTAAGCAGCACAAACTGCTATGACTAGAAGACAGGTCTGTGCATGAAGCCCTTTAAAGCTTTCCTGCCAGTGGACAGAAGCAGGCTGTGCCATTAAAGAACAATGGTAGGAATGGCAAAAAATAAATGACCACACTTGGGAATAAAAAGCACACCAAAAAACAAGGTGGTGGAGGGAGGGAGAGGCTACTACAACAGAGATCATTTAAACAACTACTCTTATGTTAAGTTCAGCTTAAAAAATTGTACTATGTTACTATGTTCTTCATATTGGTCACTGCTGCAGTACCTTTAGCTATATGAGTAAATTACCACAGATAAATATATTTAGGAAGAGGAAGGAGAAGAGTCCAGGAGCCACTGGAAAATGGTCCTAGCAAAGCTTGATCTAGCCCTAGAGAAGGAATCAAAGTTATAGTGCTTTGTAAAAGTATGTAGAGAGAACAAAAGTATCAGTTTCTAGAATACTTCTATCTAGAATCCAACACTTTTCAAAAAAACATAGATGAAGCCAAGGCCCTGGTAGAGTGGGCCTTTTCGACCCTGCCTGGAATAGTTTTGTTATGGCGAGTATAGGAAAAGGTAATAGGCTTAGACAACTATTTGGAAATAGTCTGTTTTGACACAGGTTGTCCCTTCTTCTTACCTTCTCATGAAATGAACAATTAATCCAAAGATTTGAAGATTTAGTTCTATCAAGATAGTACCTGAGTTTTCTGTGGACATCCCATGTATGGAGTGTCCTTTTTCTCATTTTTAGGTTCAGGAAAGAAAATGAGGATATGGATAGTTTGGCTTAAAGTAAACCCAGATACCCCATTAGGCATTAAAGAAGTATTCGTTCTCAAAGAAACTTTGCCCCTATCAAAATGATGTAGGGTTGACTCACAATAAGAGCTTGCAGCTGAGATACCCTTCTTGCAGAGGTCAGAGCAATCAGTGACACATTTCCATGTTAAGACACTCAAGTCAGTCAGATTAGCTGGTTCAAATGGAGAATGTGTTAGCTTCTCTAACACAAAATTAAAATTCCAAGGTGGGGCCACAAGTTTACTTGGACACTTCCTCCTATCAGACCTCTTAACCATACCAAATTCCTCTGTATTTACTGATTTTGAGGGCAAAATATTGGGGTGCCACGAATTTCCGAGTGGCCCCCTTAATTTCTAAATTTCCCGGTCTTTTATTTTTTTTTTGTATAATGTCACCAGTCACCACCCATCACCAGCCTACATGGGTGTGTGCGATGACATCAGTCACTGCCTGTTGGACTGGAGGGAAATAAGGGAATATAAACAGCAATCGTGGCAGATGTGCATAAGTTTTGTAGAGTCCCTCCACATTCATATTCCCAGCCTCCAGGTAAGAATACTTATCCAACAGGCCATAAGCTTTCAGTGTGTAAATAATCCATTTGTTAAATGTACAACAAGTTAGCTGGAAACTTTTATCTGCTGCTGAGCTGGATTAACCATTGGCCATTTCAGTTATCTCTTTATTTTACCTGCTTATTAGGTGCCGGTGTGTGTTTTATCTGCTGGTTGCTCGTTTTTATTTTTGCAAGTTCAAGTTTTATCTGCTGCTGGGCAATGCATACATTCAAAATCAGCCAGTTCAGTTATTTATTTAAATTGCAGCCATTTCAGTTATTTATTTAAATGCTGGTGTGTGTGCGCATTCAGAATCAGCCGTTGCTGCAGAGCTGATTAACTGCTGAGCATATTCGGATGCTGGTGTGTGTGTGCACATTTTCAGCCATTTCAGTTACCTATTTAAATGCAGCTTATTGTTATAGCTGGAAAGTTTGTATGCATACATTCCGTTTCAAGTGTGTGTGTGTGTGTGTGTGTGTGTGTGTGTGTGTGTGTGTGTGTGTGTGTGTGTGTGTATATAACATGCCCCAGTTAAGCAAACCTGGTGGTTAGAGGTAGGCAGGCTCAAACCCTGTATCTTGTATACAAGGAGCAAGAGCCTGAATCCCCTACCCACACCAGTTCTATGGCCTGTTCCTCCTAAAATGTTTGGTTTTCTAGCAAATTAGTGAGAACTGAAGTCACTAAATGATAGGAAGACTGAAACTTAAATGGCTATCTTTCAGGAAACGCATGGTAACACAAAACATGTTAGTCTAGCAAGCAGCAACTTTTCTAACATTATTCAAGCAGTGTTTAAAATGTGTCCTTGGTTTTGGGACTTTGCCCCCCCCCCCAATACATTTTGGCTTATTCCAGATTTCTTAAGTTGTGCTACATAGTTCTACAGGGGGAGAAAAGTTTAGTGCTGCTTACATAGTCTGTTTGTGCTAGTAGCACAACAGGTAAAATACTTGCTTTTGATGCAGAAGGCTGTGGGTTCTACTCCCACAATATGTACATGGATTTCTGACACGGTACTGTGTTGTAATTTTAAAGGGGGTGGATGCTGCAATCCTGAGAATGTCCTTTATGGTGGAGATACCTAGTAACAATAAACCTGTTATCAGTTTGCCATCCATTCCCTGCTGCAATATTAGTAGCTTATCATTTTTTTAATGTAACAGGCAATTTATCCCTCAAGGGCAACAGGCACTTTATTTGTAGATGAAACAATGAAATATAAAGTTGTTTGGTAGCAGCAATCTCTTTAGTTACAGCTCTCTTAAATATGGAATTATTTAGATGACTTTTACTTCTGCAGAGATTGTGCATATTTACTGATAATAATGGATTGTAGAAGTTTAAGTAGACTTTTATGATGGAAATGTTTTGACTTGAGCAGTTTTGTCATTACTGGTTCATGTCATGCATTTTGTTTCATTGCTTACTGGAAAAATGTTAAAAACAATAAATTTAAAATGTGCTCTAACACTTGTGCTCTATTATACAAGGAATATAATATAATTTAATACAATCGGGAAGGTATATTAAAGAAAACATGTATGTTTCATGTGCAAGGGGCCTATGACTTGAAAACAGCCCAAAGGCAATCTTTAGCCATCACTGGCCAAATGCTTTTTCTTTGAATGTAGGTTTCAATGCTGTTTCAATGAATGTGAATTTCAAGGGCAGAGAAGCTTTAATGCTAAGTCTGTTTTCACTGTGAGACTCTATTGCTTTGTTTAGAAGATGTCTGTCAGTATTTGTGCTATAAAATGTAAAATAAAAGTTTTAAATGAAATCCAAATAATCATTGTAGAAGTAAATCAGTATGCAAATTACAGTGTTTATGGTATATGGGGCAAAATAGCCAAGTAATGAGGCATTGGAATGGCTGCATTGGGGAGAACTTTGTATTCAGGGGGGCCCCATTCAACCATGATTTTGTGAGCGGGGAATGGCAGCAAACTCAGCCAGCCCTGAGCAGCACAAACTCTAGCTAAACCACTGATCAGTAAGCCATGGAGAATGACTTTTGGAGGTCCTAGCACACTATAATATTCTTTTGCTAAGATTAGAATATTGCCTACCATTAAATGCCATACTTTTACCACAGAACCTTCATACTGCAAGTCACCAAAAACAAAATCATACGATTTACTATCTTCTCCCTTCCCAGTTAACATAACTGCTACACATTTAAATAAATGGTTACCATTTACTACTACAAGGTCTGGAGCCATATTTGGTTGTCTCTTCTTTGGTTTGTGATTGAACGTTGGCATCCCACAATTCCACTGGGGTGGACGGGGTTACCTACTTATATATGCAAATTTTATGTTAATCGGTGTACAGAGTTGTACTTATTTTTCATGGGCCTTTGTTTAGATTTTTGATGTTTCCAGGTTGAGAGGTATGCCTCCTAATCAAAACCCCTTTCTAGAACACATTGACATGAGACTTGAAAGAGGAGGAGCCATGGGAAAACATGTTGAAATGGATGATAAATTAACCCTGATAGAGGAATAAGAAAGGCCATAGGATAGTAACTCACACAAATGTTTTAAAACCAGAGAACAACTAGCCATGAATGAGTGCTGGTTATGTTGTTGGCACCAACTAGAAAACTTTTTCCATTTGTAAATATATGATTTTCTAGTAGCAGGCTTTCTTCCCTCCATTAGTACCTGCTGCATGACCTCAGAAAGCAGGTGCCTAAAAGGAATCAAGACCCTATCATCCTGGCAATCAGCTGAAGTTGATTGATGTCAGTGTGTATCAAACAGCCCTGTTCTTGTTTAAGTAGATCCATTCTGTGAGGAAGCTTGTGGTAATTGTCCCTGACCACTTCCAAAAGAAGGGAGAGCCATGGTTGCCTGGGCCAGAAGGGAGTCACCACAATGACCTTGGGTGACTCCTTCTGAATCTTCAGAAGTATCCTGGAAATTTGTGGAATGGAGGAAAGGTATACAGGAACTTTCCTTTCCAAAGAAAAGAAGACACCTGTATTCCAGGCCTTCTTGCATGGAGTTCTGATACCGAATTTTGCCAGTTGATTTTTCACAGGGGAGACTAACGGGTCTACTTCAGAAACTCCTCACAGATGATCAAATCTTGGAAGACCCCCTGATCTAGTTTCCATTTGTGAGGGTCTGCCCTGGTCCTGCTTAGCTTGTCTGCCGCACAGTTTAGGTCTGACAGAATATAAGATGCCTGCAGAGTGAGAATGTACTGTGAAGCTGTATACCAAGCTAAAATGGCTAGTCTGCAAAGGGGTATGACCTGGTTCCCCCTTGTTTGTTGATATACTTCAGGATTATGGTATTGTCTGTAACCACTTAAAGATGTTCAGGGGATCAAATATGATTCAGAGAGTTGAGTGCCTTGATCAGGTCAAGCAACTCCTTGATATTTAAACAAAAGAAAACACTGGGAGCCCCAAGGAAGGAACGTGTCCAAAAAATGTGAAGAAATCCAAGTAGAATAAACGTTTCCAAGTTTTTAATGAATCCACGTAACCACATACACATAAACGCTTTCAATGAATCAACTGCGTTTTCGTAGTAACTTCATCAGACAAGACAAGGCCAGTGAAAAACAGTTTAAATAGATAATTCAAACAAAACTTCTAGTTGTCCATTGGTTCATTCATTAATTGGAAAATTAATTAACAAATAAAAACATTTTTTTAAAAAGATATATTTTAAAAATTAAGTATATGTATATATATAAAATATAAAATATATATGTATATATGGATGTATAAAGTAGAATAAAATGAAGTGAAATACAGTACATAAACCTGTATATATTTAAACTTATAAACCTTTACTATATTAAAATCAAAGAAAATATTCCTTTTATCAAATGGTTTACAACTTGGCTTGCCTTAATTTTAACACTGGTTTAATAGAAATAGCATCATTTAATCCAGGGGGGGTTGTTGCATCCAAGGTAATTTGCCAAAAGAGCTCTCGGTATTCCAACTGAGTCTCCCACATACCCCCCCCCCGATATCCTTATCAACTACTTCTAAAACAAAAAATATATATGTAGCCTCATGACAAATTAATTTGTGATGATATAGTGCATTTGTATGGTTTTGTTTACTAATTTCATAATAGTGTTCATAAATACGTGCTTTCAATTTCCTTTCAGTCTTACCGACATAAAAAGAACAACACGATTTACATGCCAAGTTGTAAACCATTAATTAATTAATCCAATTAATGAATGAACCAATGGACAACTAGAAGTTTTGTTTGAATTATCTATTTAAACTGTTTTTCACTGGCCTTGTTTTGTCTGATGAAGTTACTACGAAAATGCAGTTGATTTATTGAAAGCGTTTATGTGTATGTGGTTACGTGGATTCATTAAAAACTTGGAAACGTTTATTCTACTTGGATTTCTTCACATTTTTTGGACACGTTCCTTCCTTGGGGCTCCCAGTGTTTTCTTTTGTTTATTGTACTCACTCACTGGCATCACTTTTTGGTCCTTGATATTTAAGCATCTTCTAAGTCTAGTGTTACCAGGAAACATGAAAGAGGAATAAAAGATAACAGGTTGCAAAGTGACATCATTATGAATTTAGGCACTATCATAAACAGGTTTAGGAAAGAAGCATTTTATTTCATTGGCATAGCAGGAGCAGCCTTGAATAAAATCCCTTCTCCAACTGGGAAGGAGGAGCAGGTTCTATCACTTCTTGGGACAGCATGTGATGAAGAACATGTGGAAACAAAAGTGTCTGACCTGCAGGATGAGGAACAACCTTTCTCTTCAATGCCATCCCTAACCCTGATTAATGATTTTCAGAACCCATTTGTCTGAAACAGTCTGTTGCCAAAGAGAACAATTTAATTTTGGACATTCTGAAAGAGAAAGGGGCCAGGGTGGGAGGGGATCACAAGGTCTATTTAATAGTTATTCAGACTTGTTGGACTGTCCTTGGTTTGGGGAGGTTTGAGACTTCTTTTTAGAATCTCCTTGCCACTTCTTCTTCTTAAACATTTATTTACCTTCATTGTATTGAGACTGTCTATTCTATTTTTGCCAAATATGGATTAAGAGAAAGAAAATCCCTTGGACTTTTTGAAAAAGGAGGGCTAAAACATTTTACAGATCCCCTGAATCATCTTGCCCATTTCATTACACTTTTTGATCACCTCTGCAGCAGAGGGGGCAAACACTAAATCTCTACCTACGGGGGTTTTAAAATTTCATTTTTTACATCATCTGAGAGGTTCTGAGAATGCAATAAAGTAAACCTTCTTAAAACAGTACCAGTTGTAACAGCCCTGGATGAAGTATCAACAGAGTCATATACACACTGCAAACAGTGACCTGTGCAGTAGAAGAACTAAGTTATTTAAAGCAAAGTTTTCTTCACAAGAAGAAACTATAGGTAAATATTCCTCATACTTTCACAATATGTCAGAACAAACTATAACATACAAGCCTACGAATTTAAAACACTAAAAATCAAAGTTTCAAAAGTATACACACTTTTTGCCCATACTTATCAATAAATTTCCCATCTTATTAGAAAGAGAATGATTGGAATTAATTAAGTGCTTAGCAGCACAGGAGTCAACTAAAGCTTTAGCTGCTATAGTGTAGATAAATGTAAAAGATTGAGGAGCTTTATACATCCTATCTACCTTTTTAAAGACAGCTGGCTGATTATCAGTAAACTGTAGGCAGTAAGATACACATCCTCTAATGTAAACAGGACAGAACAGGAGGAATTGGTGTTGTTTCTGAAAACATCATTCTGTAACAACTTATAGTATTTCCTAATTGACTAAGACACCTCAGTGTCCTTCCACTGAAAACACAGGGGTACTCTAGCAATAGTCTCAGAGAAAGAGAAATCCCCACAGGGAGAACCAGAAACTGAGCTCTTCTCCAAGTCTGAATCAGAAATCTGAGGACAAATCCCTAAATCTGTCCCTGTATCTTCCTGTTCAGATTCAAGATCTTGAATCTCTTCAGAGAAGAGGCATCCCTCTTTCTTTTATCAAAAACTATTCTACAGAAAGGATTGATATCCTGAATTAAACCCTGAGCTATTTCCAGTAAACAACTCGTATCCAAAGAAATATGAGGCGGAGGAATGGTTATATGCTTGTTTTTCTCCTGCTTCCCCGGTGATGAGCACAGCATTCTGACACAGCAGGGAAACCTTCACTGTTCCCTCTCCCAGGAATGACAGCATCAGCTCTCCCTTGCCCACTTAGGGGACTACAACAGCCAGAGAGGATGTGGCTAATCTCCAACCCATAGTGGCTGTAAGTGCTACTCCAGAGGGAACCATGATAAAAGATGAGTAGTCTGAGGTAAAATCTGTGGCTGAGGCAAATTGCTAGTCTGCTGTGGTGGCAAAGACTATTTGCTTAAATTTTTCTTCCTGTGACTAGAAGAAGTCCTGAATCATGGGAACTGACAATCTGTTCCATGGTTAAGCTGGAAATGGTGCTTCTTTACTGAGGAAGGCAAGGAACAAATGTCAGCAAAACTATGAGTCCAAAAAAGCTATTTTTTTGACAGAAAAAGCACAATAAAAATGGTTTCAAACACCATGGTAGCCCCACAATGGACAAATAAAAACAATTTCTCCATGAAAAAATATGTTATCAGTTAGTTTATAATACTTTTAAACTGAGAAAAAATGAATACTCCAGTTAAACATATGTTACAGCATCAAGATAGTCTGTTAAAACAACACGCCTAGCTTTAAAATAACTTTTCTGAAGAGGAAATTAATACAACATCAATAAGTATAAGAAAATGGAAGTTTTTTTTTCCAAAGGGAACTTATCTGGCCAGTAAAGGAAAGCACAAGCTGGCTGTCGATCCTCAAAAGCCTTCAGAGGAGGTACTCTTCCATGACAAGAAAGCTTTGAAGGGCTTTGTGCCGAAAAATTGTCTTTTATTCATTTCATCTTGAGGTGCTTGACAGTTTGGGCATGGGGCAGGTGTTCTGAAGCTTTGGAAGCTGGCTGGCTGCTATATCCATGTCAGACTATAACCGATATTGATAAGGCTACTGCAGCAGTGATCAATATTAAGAATATCCAAACAGACCCTATAATGTGCCCTATACTGGAACTCTCCTTTGCTGGAAAAGAGCAAAGTAAATATGTTTAAAGCAGACCACTGACAGGATGAAAGGAAACTGTAGTTGATCTTGCCAATGGCAGATAGCTGTATGTACCCAAGAGAAAAAGCCATCATTGTTGGTGGTCCAATCTCAGGCTCTCAGTGCTCCATGCTTGACTTGTAAGGAGACATGCCATCTCATTTTTGATGTATTATGATAAGACAGTATTGCCAAACTGAATGGGGATAAGTCCTTTCAAATGGTGTGGTGTTGTATTCCATAGGGCCAAGGAGAGAGCCTTCACTTCCAGTGTATTAAAAAGGAGCATTTTCTTGACCAAAGGCCATAGATCTTGAGAGAATCTGCTGGATATGGGCTAAAAAACCTAACTTTGATAATCTGTGTCAATGAAGATGATTTGGAGAATGAAAGAACTTGAAGAATATGAAAAAAGTTTAATTTGGAACTGGCTTTTTTGTAAACAAACATTGGATCTAATTTAATTTATATATTCATTGGTTTACTAACTTAGATTGATTCAAGAACACTTTTAAGCCATGACCCGGCCCATGTGCTTGTTAATGTAACAATACATACAAAGAGTTTCCATGTAGAATTACATAATAAAATTGCTCTGATAATTAAAACATTGAATGGTCTTATACAGACCAAGGAAAATATGAAAGTTAAAAAAGTTAAATTATAACAGTGTTTGTATGCCTGGTATTTAGTGGTTCGAAAATTAAAAGCTAATGATAATGTTTGCATTATTAACATATAAATGAAATTATTACAAGGGCTACTATAATCAAAGATATTAATATTGAAGAAATACTTAGTGCTTGCAGTGGGGGTTATATAGCATGTACTCATAATTTCAGCAGTTAGACCACAAAGGCAAAGCTTGAGTGGTCTAATGAAAGTAAAGTACAATATTTGATAGTTGCTGTTTAACCATACCTCAATGTTTTTAAAATAACTTTATTTATTTGTAGTTTGCTGTCATATTTTGTGGAAAACATGTTAAAAATATTTTCTTAATATATCCTAATGACTACTGTTGCATTCATGACCTCAACCATTAGGCCATACCAGACCAGACGCCTCTATTTCTCCCCTGTCCAACAACATATATAGTATCAGGGAGTATGAGAGCCACTTCTTCCTTCACTGTTTGGGAAAGGTTTTTATTCATGTATGCTTTTGGTGCCAAGAAATATCTCATTGTTTTAACTACAATAAGATAATTATCTTCCATCAAAATCCAAAATAACACTGAATATTCCCTGGAATGCAGTTGTACATTCCAGTGCTTACATATTCAGTGTTGCTTGACACTTAAACACTGTGACATAGTATAGCTCTCAACCTCTTAGCACAAACAATCTGGACAAAACCAAAACTAACTGGGGACAAAGTCTCAAAAATAGAAACAAATTTTAAATATTGCTCGTATAAATTTGCTAGAATAAAAGGTCTAGTGTTACCATGCATTTTCTGAAGTATATGAAGTCTGAAACTCAAACGATTGTCATTATTTAGTGAATTCAATCCTCACTGATTTGACACAAAAATCCAGAAAGTCACAAATTTTATGAGGAAAAGACCAAAAATATGAGGCAAAAATCTGGACATTCTGTTTAAATCGGTACAGTTGAGAGGTATGCAATAGCATTTAACCACCGTATCACTGTGGCTAATATACAGTAGATCTATTTCTGAAATAACTATTTATACCTGAACATGAACAGAAGCATACGGGCAGCACCACAAACAGAACACCTGGAGCTCTGCATCAAAATATATATCTTCATTTCCAGTGTAACTATAGGTGTTTCAAACAAACTGCACTGAAGTTTATATTGGCAGCCATTCCATGTTTCACTCTCTCTTTCTTCTCTCAATCTGTGTCATCTTCACTAAACAAATGATAGGTGACGAACTAATGAGGCAGTTTATATGGCTTTATGGCATACTTACAAGTTATTTAGTTGTCTGTTGAGTTATTTATTTGCTTGTTTGTTTAACTAGGTTGGTGGGCTGGTCTCTAGGGACCAGGACAGTCACAATTTAAAACACTGCAATTTTGCAATGCAAGATTGCACTGCAGTGTAAAGCTATTCCTACTCCCCTTTCTGAACCTGACATGTGGGCAATATATGTTCTTCTGCATTTCAAAAGAGAGTAACAGCAGAAGTGAGGTGACTGCTGTTTCCTATGTAGAGAAATACAGAGATGTGTCTGTCATTGAGGCTAAGGGTATAAACCTTCAGATTTTACTAGTGCCAGTCTGACAAGGGCTGGGGATTCCATGCTTCCTCTGTTGCTTCCTCTGTTCATAGGTTCATAGGTAAGTACTAGGCTATCTGACCATGGGCATTTATAAGCCTAGCCACAGAGTGATGGCTTTCACCTCCCCATTAGATTAGTAACCTGGGCCTCTGTCAACAGGGCTCCTGAAGTGATCACAGGGTAGAACTTACGATTACCCATCCACTCATCAAGATTTCTCTTGAAGAGGGTCAGGGAGGAGCTCTGTCAAATATGGATTGGGTTCTATTCCAGAGTGAGGAGAGTCACTGGAACAGGAATCTATCCCTCCAGCATGTCCTATTTATTGTTGCACATAGGTTCAAGTCACTAGAATGAGTGGTTCTGAGGGATCTCGTTTTTTTGAGGTGAAGCATGTCCATTAGTTCAGGGTTTGACATGGCCCTATAGGTCAGGCATAGGTCACCTCTGAGCAGACAGTAAGCGACTGAGAAGAGCAGGAGCTTTTTTAGTCGTCCTTCATAGGGCAATTGTTTAAGGCCCTTAATCCTCTTAGTGAAGTACTTCTGTGGTCTTTCTGGTTGTTGCAGGTGTCTAGTGAGCTACATCCCAAATGGGGCATTGTACTCTATTATGGGCCAAATGAGTGAAGAGTAAAGGGGCACAATCACCTCCTTGGATCTGGATGAGAAACCCTTTGTGATCAGGTGTGCCACATAGAAGGATTTCCTGACCGTTTTGGCTATGTGGTTATCAAAGGAGAGCATGCTATCTACTTGGGTACCCAGGTCCCTAATTACTTCTTCTGTACTTAGTGGATTCCCATCTATGTGGTAGTTTGTAGGTGCTTTGTTTTTCCCAAATGGGATTACTATGCATTTTTTGGCATTTAGCTTGAGGCTGTGACTTTGACACCAGGTATTTGTCTCTGTGAGACCCTTTTGCAGGATGTCTGTGTCAGCTGGAGAGTCAATTATTGCACCCAATTTACAGTCATCTGTGAACTTGGTTAGCCACAGTCCCTCTGCCTTTGCCTGTATTTCAGAGAAATATATACCAAACAGGAGGGGTCCCAGGACTGAGCCCTGTGGGACTCCGCTTGTGACTGGTTTAGAGTCAGACATGGCACCTGCCACTCTTACCATGTGGGTTCTGTCTGAGAGCCAATTGGCAACCCATCTTGTGACATGGGGGTTGATATTTAAGCTGGTGAGTTTGTCTATGGTGTGGGATGGTGTAGAACGCCTTAGCAAGGGCCAGATATGCTGTGTCGACCACCTTCCCTTCATCTATGGCCTTGGTGGCTGTTTCGAAGAAGTCGACCAAGTTCAGGAGGCAAGATCTGCCTTTAACAAAGCTGACTGGGTGAGGTCCAGTGTCTGGAGATTCCCAATGTCCCTGTTAATGAGCTCCATGATAATGCGTTCCATGGCATTGCAGACCAAGCTAGTCAAGCTTATAGGGTGATAGTTCCCAGGGTCAGTTGTGGCACCACCTTTGTGGAGTGGCACGACTGTTGCTGTACGCCATTCTTTGGGTACATAGCCTGTAGAGAGGCTGAGTTTGAATAGTGATTTGAGATGGGGGGTTAGTTCATTTTGAAGCTCGTGTAAGACACAACCTGGGATAGCATCTGGTCCCATTGATGCTGTGTTTTTGGCCTTTGCAAGGACTGTCTTTACTTGTGTGTCTGAGATATCTGGAGTGCCACATTCTTCTGCGATGGGTGCTAGCCCCTTTGGTGGAGAGGGGGGGGGGCGAAGTTTGCACTGAACTTGTCAGCCGGGATGTTGGCAATATCGGTTGATTCAGTGTATTTATGGCCATTATGCACTAGCTTGGAGCATATCTGAGAGTTTGCCCCTAGACTCTTGACATAGTTAAAGAAGGCCTTGTGGTTATCCTTAGAGTCACTGGCTATTTTCCTTTCGAAGTTGGCCTTGGATGATTTAACGAGGGAGCGCAGTTTTTTACTGATGTTAATCAGAGATACCTTCTTATTTTGGGATTTTGTTCTATCTTGCAGGAGTTTCCTCCTTCTGTTGTAAAGTTTATTTATGGCTGGGGTCCACCAGACTGGCTTCCTCATTTTTAAGCAGTTGTTCTTGGTTTTACTTGGGATGGCTCAGTCCATGAATTCTTGAAGGTGTTCATAGAATGCACTTGTAAAGGATTCTGCCGATGGGTCATCATTTTCCATTTGACTGGGAGCTTTGAAACTTCCCACCTCGGTCTTGAGGAGTGTGAAGTTGGCTTTAGAGAAGTTTTTTATCTTGATTTCCTTGACTGGGGGGGGGGGGGGGGTCGAGATGTGGATGTCCAGTGTGATTAGTTTGTGATCTGATCTTACCAATGACGAGTTTACCTCAGGTGTGGAACATAGGTTCCCCATGTTGGTGATGACCAGGTTCAGTATGTTGTCACCTCTTTTGGGAGTGCTGATCAGCTGTTCAAGGGCGTTTGAGTTTATAAACTCAAGGAAGCATTGGGCTAGGGCTTTTGAGCTTGAGTAGTTTTCCCAGTCAATGTTTGGATAGTTGAAGTCATCCAGTAGCATGGTGTTGGGTAGAATCTTCATACTTTCTAATGTTCTCAGGAATGCTGCATGAGGGTCCTGAGACAAGGTGGGAGATCTGTAGCAAGCTATAAATTGAACAGTCAATTTACCCACTGTCAATTACACTTGGATGGTCTCAGATTCCGCGTGCTGTGCTACTAACCTGGAGGTGTGGGTGTTCTTGATGAATATGGACACACCCCCTCCTTTTGTGTTCTGGTCCTGGTTTTGGGACCTAAAGGTATGGTAGGAGTTATAGCCTGGTAGTGCTGGGGTGCTCTCTGGAGCCTTGAACCAGGTTTCTGTCACTGCACATACGTCGATTTCTTCCATACTAAGGAGAGCCTTGAATGCGTGCATTTTGAGGTTTAGACTTCTGCCGTTGAGCAGCATTACCCTCAGTTTTTGTTTATTATTGTTGTTTATGGAGGTGGGTTTGTCTTTTGAGCCTTGCCTAAAAAAGGCAGTATTGGGGCAGCAAGAGTCTTGGCCAGTATTCGAAACCCAGGGGCGAAAGGTGCAATATCTTATTCCCAAGTTACAGATGACATTGGTACATTCAGCCATTTTTCTAGGGTGGCACTGGAGATTTTTCCATGAAGGTCTTTTTGACATATAAAGACTCAGAAATAGCACTATTAGTGTGCTGCTGCTGTTTGCATGGTCTTGGTGTGTAACAGAAAGGGTAAGGTTTGGGGGTATACAAAGAGTATATCAATGTATAATGCTTGGTGACTGTCTCTCCTACCCATCTAATGGTAGAAAAAAAATCTTGATTGGCCTAATGGATTAAGACTCTCTCTCTAGATTTCTACAGACTGAGAGTTAGAACTGCTAGAAGTCTCTACCTTCTTGTTTTCATTGAGACCACTGATAATGACTGCTAATATGTCTGCATGCAGAAATAAGGTCTTTACTGGTGCAACTGCAATCTGCAAAAGAGTAATTTGAACTGTGTGAGAAAACAGCCTTCTTCTTCATGGTCTTGAAATGTTTTTCTATCTCAAACTCAGACAGCAATTGTTCCTTAAAGAAAGGCTTTCACAAATGTGGCCTTGATATCCTTGACAAATGGAATTAGGCATAGAGGGGAGTGCTGATGGGCGCCAATGCCAGATCCTGCTAAATGACATATTGCATCTGCTCTATCATCAATTCATGTACCAAGAGTGAGCTTGTGGTGGAAGATGTGGTTATCTGTGCTTTGAGGACCTGTCCTCAATATTTAAAATGGCTTTATCAAGCAAATTACACTGAAAGTTAAGTTTCTGAGTTGGAAAGCCAATAAACTCATAGCTAGAGTAGAAGGTGTAAACATCCATTTTTTTTTAATTTCTCCAAGTCTTTTGGGTTTCTAAAAGCATGATGGGAATGTACCCCATTTCTAAGTCAAGGTATAATTAAAGTTCATGAAATTAGTATTGTTTTGATCTTTGATGTTAGCCAGAAGCGCTCTTCGCAGCAACTGCAATGTGCCAGTAATGACTCCTGCAATTCACACAGTGTTACATGTATTGGTAACATACCTAAGTATGATTGTAAATTCTTTTTTATAAGATCTGTTGCTCCTACTACTACTACTACTACTGCAACTGTCTGGGCATCTTTCTGCCACATTGCATCATTTCTGCCTGCAAATCCTTGTATATTATGACTTTGTGTATCTCTGTACATAAGACACTGTAGTCATTGAGTGGGGTGTAGCATTTTCAGTGATCAATGCTACTTTTGACTTCTTTATATGGATTACTATATCTGTTTTTCTCGCATCTATTTTTTAAACTGTTGGTAATGGATGATCCCATGTGATATAAACGTCTTTATTTTCTATAATGCTTTGAGCTCATGTTTCCAATATTTTTCAACTACTTCAATATTATAATGTTTGCACAATCCTCAGTGCAACAGTCTTGTCATGTTACTATACCTTTCAGTATACAATCCTTCTGCCATCAGTATATCAGAACTAGCAAAAAAATGTGTGACTGTTTCCAATCTTGTTTCACAAAACCTACATTTCCCTGTTTCTCCACCATGTTCACTTTGTAAACCAATGTGTATATAGTCTACTGTCTTGGGCCACCAATATTAACCTTTCATCTTTTGATTTAAATTCACCTCTCCTTAATCATTCCTGAATTCGACACTGATCAACATCAGGCTGTTCGAAGAGTTTTCTATACTTGCAACTATAGTAAGGCATATTCCACATTTCTTGCCTTCTCATCCGATCCTTCATCTCATATTCTTTCTTTTGTTTTATTGGCACATTCAGTTAATGCCTAATTTTTATCTTCTGTTTGTTTGATTTCCATTCCCACTTAATAACAATATGCGTCTGCTAAGCTACACAGGGAAGTTATCTTAGACTTATTCCCCTCATGTTTCAAAACTTCAACTACATTTGGGTTTTATGAGGTCAGAAAATAAGTATACAGTCCCACAATTGCAGATCTATACATATAATCAGTTTCAAGGAGAACCATATCTCCTCGAGAACGGGGAATATATGATCTTGGTATGCACTGATTTTTATAAATTATTTGTTGAGCATGAAGCATCCTTCTTGTTTTCCTGTCCAACTTATCCAACACCTTTTGGAGCCAGTCAATCACTTCAAAACTGTAAGTTAGGACAGGAAGAGCAAATTGATTTATAGCTTGGACTTTGATCCTGGATGTCAACATAAGGGCATAAGTAAAATGTTCTGTACAGACCGCCTCAAGGCCCTATCCCTGTATTCTGTCTCCTACAGGCTTTTGAGGGGAGATCTATGCCTGGCAGACAGGGAATTGTTAGACCCCACTCTGATAGACCTCATGCATATCCACAAAAGAATTACCTGTTCTAAAGACTTAAACTTTGCCTGTGATATAAATAGGACCTGCTGGAGGGACATGTATGTATCCCAGAGACTACTCCATCTATGGAAAAGGCTTCCCATCCATGTAAAACAGAGATCCTCCCTAACCCAATTCAAGTGCAATTTGGACAATTGGGTGGAGAACCAGAAATTCATCCATGGTTCAGCACCTATGTCTCTAATGGAAACAGGCAACCTAAAATGGTTAATCTCCCAGGCCTGCTTACACTTATCAAGGGTATCAGAACTTATCAGAGATTTAGGATGCATGGCTAGGCTTAAAAAGGCCCTTGTGATCGTTAACCTAGTAAACACCTATGAACCTATGAATGCTGTGTTTTCGTTATTAATTTAAGTCTTTTAAAATATTCCTTACTAAGTTTTATTCACATCTGTTTATGTTTTGTTGTTGATCCTTCATCAATTCCCAAATATTTATAGACTCCCTCTTGATTAAATTCTTTTATATTACATTCCTGTCCCAAACTGATATTTTCTTGGTGCTGCAGCTTTCCTGCTTTAAAGGTTGCTGCACATTTATCAAGACCAAAGACCAAATTACATTCTTCTGTCATCTGAAAACATTTTGGTCACTTGCAATTGTGCTTTCAGTTCTTCCACTGATGAACTATAATGTTTTAAATCATCTACAAGAAGAAGATGAGAAGTATTTACACTTTGTTGCTTTCTGGGGATTCAGGTGCCTAGTCAGCAAGCCATTTCCCTGTGGTTCCTTTGGTTGGGGACACATGGCTGAAGTGACATTCAGCTACAAAGAAATATAGCTGTTGTGAATTCCTTGTGGGCAAAAAGAAGCACACACTGCAATGCCCACAGATTTAATAACCAAGTGCATGGGACAGAATAAGTAATGTGTGCTGTGCTCAGTGTATAGTACATGCTTATGTAACTACAACATGTACAAGTGTGCTACAACATGAAGAAAATCCTGCATGTTACTGTAGTCATATTTATGCTCTTGTATGTATTTTAGGTAACATTCCTTAGACACTGTGAAGGGGTTAATGGCCCTCACACACCAATTATAAAGACACAGCCCATTGAGCACTGCATTTTACTGCCACTGACATGCCCACTGACCAGGCTGCTGCTGATGCCTGCCATTCTGTCTGCTGTCTCATGTTGCCTTGGGGGCCATGGATATCATTTTCTCCCTGTGCATTTGGTTATTGCAGTGGTGGGCATGGCACCACCTTCTTCTCTTTGCCCACAGGGAATTCACAGCAGCCATATTTCTCTGCAGCTGTATATCACTTCAGTCATGTGTCCCCAAACAAATGTACTGCAGGGGAATGTCTCACTGCCTAGGTGCCTGAACCCACCATGGGTGAGCTTGTGGTGGAAGATGTGGTTATCTGTGCTTTGAGTGCCTATCCTCAATACTTAACATGAATTTATCAAGTAAATGCCACTGGAAGTTACGTTTCTGAGTTTGGAAACCCAACAAACACATAACTAGAGCAGAAGGTGTAAACACCTATTCCATATGACTAATGTTATGATGAGGGAGATTAACCTCCTGGGCTTGTTGTACAAGAATATGTTTCAAGGTTGCTACAAAGGCTGTCTGATCAAGATAGGCATCCTCTAACTATTTGAGCAGCTTTGCAAACTACAGAGGTAACTCTAACAGGATGCTCCCATTTCTGATTTAATAACTCCTTAAAAGCTTCCACTTCTCAGGATTGCAGGCTGGACAAGAGCACTAGATACATCTACATACATGACTGAGGAGAAGGACAGATATTCTTGTGCCTTTCCTCAACCTCTCCTTCTTAATCATGAGGATTTCTTCAAATGTTGAGTCCTTGGGAGAGGAGGAAGCCCCGTCCTCTGTATCAATGTCTACAAAAGTATGATTGTTCCTACCATCCATAATGATCTGAGGAAACTGACCTGTCAGCTCTAAAGCTTGTCATAACTGCCAACAGAAGCCAGAGTAGAAGCCTGCTTACTGTTCACATGAACTTGGTCCTGAGACCTTTCTTGGCCTCTACTACTGCAGAACACATATAGAAAACTACAGAGGTAGATACTGAAGTCCACCTGGTCGTGCAGACGTTTGAGATGAGAGAGCCCTGGACAGAACCTGTGACAGCCCAGGCATCATTAAGGTATGTACTGTAAACTGACCTGATGGTATATATCCTCATCTGGTAGAAAAGCCCTGTACACTGAAGCCTGAGGACTCTGGATTTCCTTGGTAAAAGCTGGATGCGTGACACTGATATTTATAACCACAATTTCAGATGAAGTCATGATTACTTGACAAAGGGTGTTTGCCCCAACTCATAAAACAGCAAAAACAATCATTGAAAGCCACTTTCACTAAACAGTATTTTTAAGCTTTTTTGCAGAGAGGTAAGCCCCCCTACATCCCCCCATGTGAGGGGGGTAGCCCAATATAACCCCCTAAATTATATGTATTAACTCCATGGCTGCACAACAGTGGAGAAAGAAAAGGACCACCTATTCAATAAAAGTATTCTCAGCAATAAAACCAGCATTTTTTGCCAGTCAGACAAACAGCAAACAATAAAACCACACACTTCTTTTCAGACTAGCCAAGGAAATGTGCATTTGATATCCTAAAGTCAGATATTCTGTCTTGAGCCCACTGCTGGAAGGACCAACTTTTGTTGCATTATCAGAAGCACAGCTAAGGCTTACTGTGGCAGAACCAGTGTTACAGCATCTAATGACTCGAGAGGTACTGCTATTGTTGGAGCATGGAAAGACTTAAGATAAACAGCTGGGTAATATGTAGCAGCCCAAAGAAAATCTGAGAAGGAGGATCCAGGAACACTCTTGTGTAAAAGCCATCAGAGATTCTTTTTTTAGCTGTTGTACTGCAAGTGATAGAAGGCTAAATTCCAACTATACAGGGGTCACTGCTAGGGACTGGAAAATGTGGAATGGGGGGAATAACCAAACATGAGACACCACCAAGTTGAACAAGGGGGCAGCCAGTGTAAACATAAACCCTTCCAAGTCATGTAAATTCAACTACGATAAACTTGTTATGACACAGTCTGAAACAAAACATTGTACTTTTATAAACACAGTACAACTCTTTCCATTAACTTAATAATATTAATAATAACAATAATAACAACAACAATAGTAGTAATAAATACAAAGGTCACTGAAATAAACAAACAACTCAGGAGCTTAATAAACTCCAACAAAACCAAATCTGAGGCTAAAATAGCTACCTAAGCCAAAGACAGCTACCACACAGAGATACCTTACTAATAGGATACAAGGCCCAAACAATCTGTTCTACATGGTCCAACTCAAAGCCCTGTCACTATACTCGGTGTCCAACATACTGCTAAGAGGTGACCCCTGTCGACTTAGAAGATGGCTGCACATTGAATAACAGCTTAATTCTGGCTCTCCCAGTGTGAAAACAGAAACTTAGCAGAGAAAGACAGTGGACCTGGATTTCTTAATAAATTTCAGTACCTAACTAGTAAGTCCATTTTCTGGATGCCAGGAACAAAGAAATACAGAGGAAGTGAAGGAAAATCAGCTGCTAAAGGTGATGAAAAAACACTGACTGGGAAAAGTACTGAAACTGTTCAGCAAAAAGAAGTGCAAGCTCCAGACATGACTCCAGTAACCCTGAGGAAAGTATAAATCAAACACATATAGACCTGACTAGAATAAATGAAATGCTGATGGAGTATATCAACTCAAATAACAAAAGTCTGGAAAAATGGAAGAAGCTTTAAACAGATACTCAGATGAGATGGTAAAACTGCAAAACTCAGAGATCTAAATGAAGAAAAGGCTGTCTGAATATGAAACTGCACAAGAAAAGATGTTTAAAAAAATAATAGAATTAGAGGACAGAGCACATAGAGAAAACCTGAGATTTTCTGCTGTATCTGAGAAGCTGGATGGAACAGATTGTATTAATTTTATAAAAGCACAAACAAGCAAGTGGACTGGTATTCCACAACAAGAATTGTTAATTGGAAGGGTATGTTGTGTGTACGCTCCAAACCTGGCTATAAGAAAATAACCTAAACCTTTAATAGTAAAAATGCAATCTTACCAGCCGAAGGAATTTATTCTAACAAAATTGTGACAGAATGACCAAGTACTAAAAGTGGGAGATAGCAGAGAGTTTTGAAGAAAGACTATTCATTATACATCATGCAGAAGAAGAACACATTTATTCCATTATATAGGGAATGTTGAGAAGCAGGCATGAGATTCAAACTGTTGTACCCAGCTATCTTCAAAATATTTTTCCCTGGAGGAGCAAAAACTTTTTTTGATGAAGTACATGCTAAAGAGAAATACAAAATTTGTCCAACAAAAAGTGAGCTGTGAAACAGAAGGAGCTTATGCTTCTTGTTCTTCTGGTAATAAAGACTACAGAGAGACTGTGCCAGTGAAACCTTTCCCAGTGTTTCAACAGAAAATGCTTGAGAGAGAGGGAAAAAGCACAGGAGCTAACTAGAAGACTCGAGAGTGCACTAGAGATGAAGCAGAGACAAGGTTTGGGAGATGGAGATGAACAGAAATAGAACAGGAGAATCTGGAAATATTGTCGTGGGCTTTGTTAAACTTGTAGGAGGCTCTTAAGCATGTGCCCTACTTCATGCCATTAATGTTTGGAAACTAAAATCAGCAACTTGGAAATTGACAAATGTGAGATTATAAAGCAATAGTTATATTTGTAAAACAGGACAGAACAAGAAAATCTAGAAATATTGGACTTGTTAGGAGTCTCTAAAGCATATGCCCTACGTCGTGTCATTAATGTTCAGAAAAATACTCAGGAAAGGAGAAGAGGAAGGAGAGAGTTAACTGTAAGTAAAACAATTATTTTTTCTTAACAGTTTACTAAGTGGTTCATGACTTTCTCTGCATGTTAAAAAGTAAACTTTTTCAGTTTTTTAAGCGTAATGGGGATACTAATGTAAATAGGTGTTTCTGTTTATTCTTTTTGTTTTTTTCTCCCTTCTTCTCTCACTATGTTCAGGTTTCAGAAATGTAGATGCTGCAATGTAAAAAAAGAAAAAAAAAAGAAAAAAGGGATCTGGTTAAAAGAGCATGACCAAGCAAAAATTAATGTGCTTTTTCTCATTGTTGCTTAGGAGAATGAATGGGTTAAGGCCATTAGCTTTATATAGTAACAAGTTTTAAAAGCAAACAAGTAAATGAAAAAGAATATTGACTATTATAAGGTCTTTTTAGTAAGCAGTCCTGTATCTAGTTCTTGTGTCACTAGCAGACAATCTGATAAACAGAAATGGCTTGGAGAGAATGTTTTCTGAAAGCATTTAAGTGTTTTCCCAGCTAGGAAAGCTATAAAGATAAGGCAAAACCAGACAGCACTTAATAGAACCACAAGCTCTACCATGCATTTTTGCATGGATAATCTTTCTTTCTCTTTAGCCCAAGTCCCTGTGTGTGGCTATCAGTTTGGAACTTTTGTTCCTATTAGAGGCAAAACTTCAATATTATTATTAAGTTAATAGGTTTTGGGAGGGTTTGGGTGTGTGTGTACTTTTATTTGAGGGTTTTCAATAAAACAAAATCTTCTGCAAGATGTCACATAAGCTGAAATGGAGATGAAAAAAATAATTGTATAAAACAGTAACCTGTCAAAGAGTTCATGCATGTAACACAAAAGCTGGAATTAGACATTTAACAAAAAAGCTGTTCTACATAAAAGGTGGGAATAATAATCCCTCAAGAATATGATTCTTTCTGTATTGTCTTTAAATGTTAATGGTCTCACAGATAAAAGAAAGAGTTGTGAACTATATTAAAAAATGTAGAGTCTAAATAGCTAAGCTACAGGAGACACCCTTGGAAAGAACTGAACATGTCAATTTGATAAAGAAAGTTTTTCAGGATGGTTATACAGGGGAATACCTGGAGCAAAGGAAGGGAGAAGTGCTTACATTAATTGCAAGATGAGCTCCAACAGTAATAGAACAGAAAAATTGCAATAAATGCAGATTTGTAGCATTAAGAAGCTATAGACACGGGAGAAGGATTACGCTGGCATGTATTTATATTCCACAGAAATCTACTGTAATGGAGCTAAAGAAAATTCTAGAAGAAATAATCAGCTTTCACCAAGGAATATTACTTATAGGTGGAGACTGCAATTTGATTTGCAACAGTGAAGATGTGTCTGGGTGCCAGGAAAGGGAAATATAACAAAGGATGGTAGATTTTTAAAGAAATGTATGAAAATATTTGGCATAGAAGATGTGAATTCAGTACTAGGAATTCAGAATAAACTTATATATTATTCCCCAAGATACAAAACCTGGGCAAGGCTAGACAGAATTTACATTTCACAGAAATATGTGCATTTAATCAAAGGTCTTAATATGCACCCAATAACTATTTCAAATCATGCGACAATAATAACTAAAATAAAACACAGGGTAATGAAATAAAAATGAGACACTGGTGCTTTCCCACCTATCTGTTGAAAAGAGAGGAATTTAAGAAATGGGTAGTGGAAACTATTTAGGAGCTATTAGAGAATATAGGAAATTCTGTTGAAAAAATAGCTAGGGAGTAGGATAACATTAAAGTGGAATTTAAAAATAGGGTGGAAATAAAAGAAAGGGAGATATGGTTATTTATTTATTTATGTATTTATTTATTTATTTTACATTTGTTTACCGGGATAGTCCAGCTGGATATATGTCCATTTTCAGCAGAGGCCCAGGGAGAAAAGCTCCACATAGACAAACATACATAGATTACACAAGAAGTTAGGAAAACAATTAGAATATATAAAAACAAAGTGGTTATATACATTATATAGATTGGTTTAGTAGTGTTCCCTTGTAGGGACTCACAATTCTTATGGACAGACACAATTAAAAGTAAGATTGGATACAGAGCTTGGTGATGTAGTTACATGTTATGATAATTGCTGATTATGGTATCAGTTTATAACTTAATCAGGGTTGGTATATGGGCATAGCCAGTTCACTTTGAGATACTGTTTGAGGTTTTTTTTTAAGAGACTTTTGGAGGATTGTAGGGTTATATAGTTTGGTAATGAATTCCAGGTTTTGCCAACAAAGTTGGCGAACAGGGATACCCCAGCTGAGTTAATAGCTTTGTGAGTTTGGACCAGTAATTTATCAGCTGGCCGCAGGGATCTCAGGTTGCTATATTGCTTAATAATATTTATAAGTGAGGGGGTATCTTTAGGATGGTACAGAACTTTGTGCGCTATTAAGAGTTGATTGAATTGAATTAAGCTGGGCAGTTCTAGCCACCCTAGTTGTTTCAGGTTCTAGCAATGGTGGGTTCTATAGGTGGAGCCAGTGGCGAATCTGGCAATATGGTTGTAGCTATGGGACAGCTTACTTAGTTTGGTTTTTGTTGAGTTTGAGAGTACAGGCAAGGCATATAAAAGAGTAGAGAGTAGCTGTGATTGGGTGATTGCAGTCCTAGCCAATGGGGTAAAAAGTGTCTTGTTTCTATACAGTGATTCAAGCTTCTTATTGATGGTCTGTATGGTTTTGTTGACCTGCAGGTCAAATTTGAGATTATTGTCTACGATAGTTGAGTGTGTTGATCTGGGGAGATAGTGGTGCCATTGTTAGGCATGAGAGAGAATGAAAATGTGGCAGATCTACTAGTAGGGGTGAAGAGTAGAAGTTTAGTTTTATTGGGGTTCAGTAGTAGGCGTTGGTTGACAAGCCAGTTCTCAATAGTGTTAAATGTATTTTGGATTAAGATTTGCAGTTCGGATGGGGAGGTGGCTGAGCAGATCAGAGTGGAATCATCTGCATATTGAATACAGGTAGCTTTAGGGATAGCAGTGTGAAGGTTGTTGATAACAATAGAGAAGAGTAGTGGACCTAGTATGGAGCCTTGAGGGACACCAAGTGTGAGAGGTAGCTGACTGGAGAGTTTGCCCTGCCATAGTACCGCCTTTTGTCTACCAGTCATGTAGGACTGGAACCACTGGATAGTGTGCTTGTTGAGGGAAATAGATTTTAGAGAAAGAATGAGAAGTTCACAGTTGACCATGTCAAAAGCTTTTGATAGGCAAGGAAGAGGGCAGAGGTTAGCCTATTGTCATTTCTGTTTTGGTTTATGGCATTAGTAAAGAAAAGGAGGGCTGAGGTGGCGCTGGTTAAGAAGTAACAAGAATTATTTAGAGGGACTGACAAATATTAAAGTATTGCAAAATAGGGAGAATCTCACAGAACCAGAAGAGGAGCCGCTACAGAATGCTAAGCAGAAAATAAGGGATTACGTAAATAATATGCATGAGTTTAGAAAAATTGCTGTTAAGCAACTGTTTTTTTTTTTTTATATAATAACTCTAGAGCGCAAATAAACTTTAGCACAATGACTCAGGTAACAAAAAGTAGAAAGGGCTGTCACTGAGCTTAGAGTGCCTATAACAAGGAAGATAACACAGGATACTGTAGAAGTATTAGAAATATTTCAGAAATTCTATGAAAGTCCATATAAAGTAGAGAAATTTGGAAATCAAGAAAAGGGTACAGATGGAAATGTTTATGGAAGAATTAAATATGCCAAGGCTAGAGATAGAGGAGCCTCAATTACTAACAGTTGGGATAGGAGGAGATGAGATACAAATGGTGGTGTATAACCAATCTACAGGAAAGTACCCAGGAACAGATGGTGTTCCTGCCAAAGTTTGGAAACTTGGAAGGAAAAAAAACTGATAAAGAACTGGAAGGTTTTGTTTAACAGTATTTTAAGAGGAGGAGAAGTACCAACATCCTGGAAGAAAGTGGTAGAAGCTGTACTACCTAAAGAGAGTAAAGACCCATAAGATCCAGGTTCATACAGGCTGATTTCAATACTAAATCATGATCATAAAGTGTTTTGTCTATAATGACTAAAAGAATGGCAGAAGTGATGCCAAAACAGATAGATGTGGATCAATGTGGTTTTGTGGAAGGGAGGCAAACATTTGACAACATAAACAGAACAGTGATGATCCAGAAGGAAGCAGAATGTAAGAAAATACCACTGTTGCTGGTGGGTATTGATGCAGAGAAAGCATTTGACAGCATAAGCTGGGATTTTATGAGCAGAGCAATGGAAGCATTTGCATTCCCTGATAAAATTATAAGGTTGATTAAGAGGATATATGAAGGATCAGAGGTGAAGATTAAAGTGGGTGGGACCTCCCTGATAATCTCTGCTTGAACAGAGGAACCAGACAGGGGTGTCCCCTCTCCCCGTTGTTATATGCATTATATTTAGAACCATTGGCAAAGAAAATAAGGGACTCAGAAATTCAAGGATATAACTGGTATGACAGTCAAGAAAAGTTGGCTCTGTTTGCAGATGACATTATTTTATACCTGACAAAACCAGAAAGAGACATTACAGTGCTGTGGAACATATTGAAACAGTTCCAAACCTTTTTGGGATACAAAATTAATGAAGCTAAAACAAATGCAATAACAGTTATTATGTACCCACATACAAACTGGATCAGCAATATCTATATTTATGGAGACATGATAAAATGAAGTATTTGGGGTATGGATTAAAAATGATATTGGTATGGCAGCTAAAGATATGTACAAAGAGACTAAACAAAAGATAATGCAAAAACTGAGAAAATGGAAGCTCTGTTATATGGATATTGATAGTAAGCTACAAGCAGTTAAAATGTATTTAGCCCCATGTCTTTAGTCCCTTTAGTCTTATACACTAGTCGGGCATATTTTAATCAACCAGAGGAGAAGCTGAGGATAACAATTAATAAAGAGCTGAAGGATTTTATCTGGGAGGGGAAGATGGCAAGAGTCAAGTGGGATAAGCTTATTCTTCCTACAGAACAGGGCAGATTAGGATTACCCAGGTTGAAGGGGTATTTCAGAGCAACACATTTAAGGCTCTTATACAGAGCATAAGCAGAAAACTATCATTCAAAGTGGAAAGAGATGATGATGAAACAGGGGGAAAGCTCAAGTAATAGGGAAAGGCTGGGAGTTTGGATGCAGACCTTTAAGGAGGACAAGAATAATCATACAGAATTTTATATTCATAAAACAGCAGAAGGTCTTCTAACAACTAAGCCAACATGGGATAGGGGTGACTGCAATTAGGGATATAGACAATAGGCAAGAGGGGCAGGAATATATTGGAGAAAGCTGGTAAAGGAACCAAGATATTGGAAGCAAATAACTAGAGAGGGAAGGGTAATAAAATGGAAAGATGCCAAGAACTTATTTGCACTGCAGGCTAGATATTGTTTTCCATATCAAGGACTGATATCACAGTATAGGCAAAGAGAAAGAAATATGGGGTCATAAATGGAAAACCAGCATCAGTAGAGTTTTTAGTAGAATCTAGAACAGAAGTTGTCATTAAGAAAGGAATAATTAGTAGAGCATATAAAATATTGCATAATTATAAGAATCAATCAGAGGAAGTTAGGAAGGATTGAGAAGAGAGATTAGATAAGCAATTTCCAAAGAAACAATGGAGGGGATATATGTATGTCTCCCAAATATGCAACAAAATCTTGAAGATTTATGATCTTTGCCTGGAGATGTTTACATAGGTATATTTATACCCCAAGCAGACTTAAAGGAATTTTTCCACAGGTAGACAGCAAATGTTGGAGGTGTAATGGGGAAGAAAGATGTAACTGGGAACATACTTTCTGGCAGTGTAATGAGTTGGCAGACTTTAAAGATTCCCTGCAGACTGCTCTGTCGGAGATGCTAGGTGAGCAAATTGGAGTAACTAGGAAAATGATTTTTTGAGCTGTGATACAGAATCGGAATTGCCTAGACATAGTAAGGCCTTGCTGAGCCTAATTATGGTGGCTGTCAAAAAAACAATTACAAGGAAATGAAAATCAAAGTGTAAACCAACTTTACTAGAAGTAACGAAGATAGTAACAGAGATAAAACAACTGGAACTGGAATATTTAGTAAAGGCTAGGATCAAATTACATAGGACAACATGGGAAATGTGGGATCGATACATGCAGGGGAGAAACGAAGTTTAAAAGAAAGCAGGATTTGAATGAGCTATGTAATGGTTGATTAACAATGACTGGATATGTTAAAAGTGATGTATAATGTTTGCAGCTACAGCTGTGTTGGCATGGTTTGGAATGTTTAATGTTTGCAACTGAGATTGTGTCTCTATGGTTTATTTTCATTTATATAAATGTAACATTGCCTATGTCATCCATGATAATTTAATAAAGATGTTTCTTGTTTAAATAATAAAAATCAAACTTTATTTTTAAAGGAAAAAAAGAGGTGACCTCCATCTGCCATACAGGGCATCCTCTGACCCAATACTGATTGATTTACTGCATATCACCAAGTCAAATGGTACCAGAAATACTTGTTCTATGGATCTAAGCCTCTTCTGCAACATCAATAGAATGATTTGGAGGCACAGGTTTATCTTGCAGAGGATACTGCTGCTCTAGAACAGACTCCCCAATGCTCATCCCTGTCAATATTCAAGTGCAACTTAGAACTATGGATGGTAAACAGAAAATGTACCTCAGAACTGCACACTGTACTACTAATAAATAGAAGCTGCTCCTAAATTCTTCATCCCATGCATGGGCCCCCTCAAATTATTAATGGTATGATCCCAGTTATTCTCACTAGGGGTAATATACAATTATTCAACATGGGATGGGTAAGGCAAAGCTAACACCAAATGGGATAGGATAATTCAAACACCAGAGGGGAAAATGGATAGGATTAAAATGGCCCTTAAGGGCAGGTATCTAAGAACTTACCTAAACCTATGAATCTAATACCAGAAGAAGTCACTAATGTAGCTTTAGAACCTTTTTCAGTACCTTTCAAGCTCATCTCTGAATGAAGTCTGAGTTAAGATGCTAAGCTCTGATATACTATCAGATTTACAAAGAATATTTTGTCATTTATATATAGTCTTTCAGTCCAGTCATTATTTTGGTGACAACATTATTGATATCTTATCCTTTTTTTTGCAGAAGTGGTGTTTACTGCACTTACGTTAACTTTATTCACAAATAATTTGCTCTCTTGCTCAGAAATGTATGAGTAAGAAACTGAACATTCAACACATTTGCATCAGTTACTTGCAAAACTTTTTTCTGTCCTTCTTTCCTAATTTTACTTCTACACATTTTAGAAAAATGGTTCAGTATAGCACAGTTTCTGTATCATTTATTCACAGCTACGCAGACTTGCCTTCATAATGTTAACCACAGTTTGGGCAACACAGAGTTTCTTTTACTGAATGTCTCATTTTCAGTTATGCCATCATGTACATAAACTTTACTATACCCTCTTACTGTAATGTGATTTCTGCTATGTTTCATATTGTGTGTATATTGTGCAACAGCAGACTCTTTCTGTTTATTTTTAGCAGAGATTTGTTTCATTTTAAATTTTATACGAATCCAGATCCTCTGCAAATTTGTTCATTTACAGACTTTCTAATTCTGCTACTCTGAACACATTCTTGACTTTGTTAGTCAGAAATTTGGTTTTCATTTTATTATTCTTTGTGCCAAAGACAATATTATACCCGAATGACAAAATTCACAGTTCTTTGTTCTGTACCTCATTTGAATTAAACAACCATCAATAGACTTTTGTAGCCCTGGATTTCTAGTAAAAATAAATGACAAGTATACTGCAGAGTCATTTTAGACTCACAGTGTTTTTTCATTTTTTTATTTTTTAATTTCTTGTTTATAACTGTTAGATGAGAATCTTCTTTTGTAAGATTAAATGTATTAAATACCCTTATGTGCATAGGTTCAACTATCACAAATTTTGTAGAACATCATTAATTTTGCAACTTCTCTTTTATTTTTTATTTATTTTTTTGGCCTTGTCCCTTGTAATTTTTTATTTTATTTTCATGGTAAATCAGTGAGGACTGCAGTTCATCAATATTACCAGACATTAGAGTTTCATACTTCTTATTCATCAAAAAAATGCATGTTGATGCAAAATCTACTGCTCTATTAATTTTCTGTGAGAATTAGAATAATATTTAAAAGCTGTTCTTGAGCTGTTTTGTCCCTCATTATTTTTGGCTTTCCCTGTTTCCTGTGCAAAGAATTTGAGAGGCATAAGTTATAGCATAATTTCTAGCAATACAAAGAAATGTAGAGACTTGTATCTCCTTAATTTTTCTGACCTGCATGATACAATGAAAAAATAAATCTGTTTCTAGTCTGCCAAGTTACCCTGTAGGGCCAACATCATCTGTGGAATAAGTGGAAGAACGGATGCCATGACAAAAGTACTGTTGTAGAAAGGTGGCTGGAATTCATATGTTGCAAAACTCAGAAATGTATTGCTGTAACTGAAACATAAGTGGCCTAGTCCTCAGAGAAGCTTTATTTCTGAATCATTTTGTAGAGTCATAGCTTTTCTGTTTACTCTGCTCTTTTATATTTTTTACTTGGAGAATGGCTGCAAGTAAAGATGCAGTTGGTTTCATTTCTTTGTTACCTATTTTCTTAGAAGTGCTGGATCTGGATGAGATATTGTTTCAGCAGCTTTAGTTGTCTAGGTTACTATCATGTATTTTGTAGCGTAGAAGTTAAATAATTTTTCCTCAAGACCTGTGATATGAAAATAGTAGAACACAGTAATAAGTGATACTGAATGACTGACCTCATGTTTAGATTGGTCCACATATAAGAAATAATAATAACAGGAAGATTAAATTAGTATGAACAAAGCAACTGCAGAAATGGGAATTCATTTAAAATCAAGAGGGCTGGGTGAATGTTACATCTTTAACTAGGTTGAATGGGAAAGGAGAAAGAAACAAAATTGAAATTAAAGAATAGGTATGAGGGGTGAGTAGGTGGTTGGGATAGCAGCATGTCTTTCATGAATTCTTGCTGCCTTGTTTAATCATGCCACTAGTAATATTGTAACTTTTAACCCAACTGCACCCTCATTGATATTTATACATCAGGCCAGGCAAGCCTTGATTAAACGAGATTGTGAATAATTTTGCACTGTGTTTGAATAATTCCACCTGTTTTTCTGTACAGTCATGTATATTAGCCTAAGCTTTTTTTTATAATTTGCACACTGTGCAACTGTGCTTTTCATGTAATCACGAAACCAGGCATGAATTCATCAGTCTTTTGGCTCATTACTTTTGAATAAAGTTTGATATAGTTAATCTGTAGTTATATACTCTAAAATATATTGTGGTATAATGAAAGGAAGTAAAATAAAAAAATATTTTTTCATTATAAGTGACTGATGGGATTCTTTTATGTTATATTATTGAGTACATTGTAAAATATTGGATATTAGTAACACATGTTAGCAATATCTGATGGGATACAGTTATAAAAGTAGAGTTGTGTAAATAAATTTACCTTAACAGTAGATGTTCAAATGATCGCTGTTGCAGTAGCTTTAGCTAATTGTGTTATATCATGCTAACTTCCAAAGCCTAAGGGCAATTTCCATGCACTCAGACTGTTGACAGCTCAAGCAGAGCTGCAGAATTTCAGCAGTATGGACACCAAGCCCATCAGAACATTCATGGCATCTGAAAAACAGAGACTAGAGCCCTGAAAAGGTCAATGCTAGGTAGGTAAAAAATCAACGTCCTCACCTTGGCAACAAAAATCATTTATAAATAAGGGGAATGGAGGGAGTGGCTACTGCAACAATGGTCATTCAAACATGTAATGTAATGGCAAGTTTACTTAAACAGCTGTACTATGTTCATTATTTGATCACTGCTGCAGTAGCCTTAACTACATAGGTAGATTGCCATAGCTTATTAGGCTTCGGATAAGGAAAGATGAGGGTCCAGGATCTCTTGGAAAATGGTCCAACAAAGCCTGCTCTAGACCACAAAAAATGGTTGAGTTTTTAGTGCTTTGTAAAAGTATGTAAGAGGACCAAGATTTCCCCTTAAGAAAAAAAAAAACATCTGGAGTCCTCCTCTTTCTAAAGAGCAACTGAAAAAGCCAAAACCCTTGAAAAATTAGCATCAACCCTGCCTGGAAATGACATATTATAATGGGGAACAATGAAAAAACTAGCACAAGATAACCATTAGAAATCTGTCTGTTTTGACACTGGTTAGTCTTATCTCTAATTTTCATAAGAAATTAATAACTGATCCTGTCAAGTTAGTATCCAAATTATCTGTGGACAGCCAGAGTACTATGTATCCATTATCCCTCACTCATGTTTTGGAAAGAAGACAGCAAGATGGATAACATGGTTCAAAGTAAACTTGGATTCCTCTTTACGCATAAATGAAGGATTCATACTAAAGGAAACCCTATAGTTTGAGAAAAATGAGACTGGCCTTCTGAATGAAAAGGGTGGTAGTAGACACAGGTCAGCAAGACCTTTAAACAGACCACCACCATGACCAAGTCAAAAGTACTGGTAGAGATAATAACAAACTCTACACAGTTTCCCACAAAAAGTACACACTAAAGTGTCTTTGTGCAGTTGCATAACATTATTTGATTCCTGAGGACATTATTCACATGACTTAATGCTATCCACATGGAAGTGGAAGAGAGAAATAATATAAAGACTGCATTTTCATGTGGCACTTCATCTCTATCTTACACAGTCTGGATATATACTAGGGTGATGATGTCTTTTAGGTATGACCCTTAGCAAAAAAAAGGTTATATTGCTCTGTTCAAGCATTTATACACATCTGAGCAATATCACATTATCAAAGTTCTAATGTTGCTCAATCTAACCTGCAGCACTCCACAGATATGATATATATATCTTGCAGTGGATGAAAGTGACAAAAGCATGCACACACATACACGCACACACGCACGTACACACATGCACACACACGCACGCACACACACACACACACACACACACACACACACACACACACACACACAGACACACACACAGACACACACACACACACACACACACACACACACACACACACACATGCACATATACACACTCTCTCTCTCTAAATTAAATACAACTATTTTGAAATATCACGTGAACCACAAAAGTGTGGATCCAAGTAGATATCCTACAGCATGTCATCTTCCTGATGCTTCATTTGCACTGTGGTTCCATTCTATTTTGACATATGTAAAATGTTCTAATTTAGATTATGGTGCAGCAACAAACATTCTTCACAGTCACAACACTTAGCAGGCAACACACCACAGTCATAAGAACACCCTTTAAGTAATACATATTATAGTGCAGTGCCAGATTTCTCCAGGTAGAGGAAATACATTTTAAGAAGGGCAAACTCATATTGATTGATGGTTTTACTTAGTTAATGTATAGTACAGTAAGTCTCTTATGCCTCACTTGTAAGCATCCTCACTGATGGCTGCAGTGGGAATGTTGTACCCCTAAAATGCGACCATAAGGTATGTTGCCATACATGAATATATACCATAAGGTATAAATATACCAAAATGTTAGAATCATGCATGCTGAATGGACGTTGGGCACAAATATAGTCATAATGGTTATATACCACCTGTATATTTATAGCCATAATGGTTATATACCACCTGTATATTTAGTGAATAAAGTCTGTGTCAGTTGAAATAACTGCTGTATGGCAGAAGCCCTGGAATACAGCTGTCTTCACATTTCCATTCCAGGAAGTAAATAAGAATCCTACTAGTGGACACTTACACTGTCAGTGTTATCTCCCAAGGTCCTCTGAAAGGAGCATGTGACTAGAATACTGATCACTGTCACTATCTTGGTTCTCAGCACTACTAGGAAGTGAGAAGTAGTATTCACAGCCATATCATGAAACCTGTTAGAAAAATATTCAAGCATTTGCGTATCCATGAAATAACAGTCCAGTTGTTCAGTGACAGTAAGGAATGTATACAGCAGCCACATAATGATAACAATGTTAACTGGTTATGAGATGCATTCATCTTCTTCTGGTAATGCTGAATGTGCAGCAGTCTCAGTCATCTTGCAGTTTCATATTAACAGGGCTACTTCTCTAAGTAACAATGCTTCCATATCAGCTTGGTGTAAAAAGATACTTTGCTGAATTAAGCAGAGCCTCATATGCATGCAGCTAACCAACACTGGCTCATTTGTACAAGAACACAGAAATACATTTTACTCATGGGAGTCATAATTAGGTCGTTTTACTCTGTTTCTGAAACAAATGACCCTCAGTGACCATTTTTTTATGCACTAGCATTACTCATTTTTCTGAATCGCGCCTTTAGCATTAACTGCTTAATGTTAAATATTTAATTTTGCTGCACATCATCTAATTATTTGAACAACTGCAGCTTATTTGTTTGACTTTAGTACTGCTGCTGTTGTTCTAACTTGATTAAGTATAAAGAGGCTTGTCTTATTATTACTAATTTAATTAGTGTAGTATACAAAGCAGAGAATGAGATTAGTATTTTCTTCAAATTCTTTTTCTCTGAATGCATGATTTTGAAGAAAGAATATCCAAATGTTTAGTGGGGAGTAATTGTCCTTACCTCAAAGACAAAATGATGCAGAGATAAAAGTCTGAATAAGGTGCAAGAAGCCAGCAAAGAGAATTCTGGTATTATAAAAGTTATTTTCAGAACCAGATTGTTTAAATAAAAAAATGAAAGTTACACACTTACCATGACAATGGATCTGTGTTGTCCACTTCTGTCCTTTCTCAATGAATGGATCTTCGGATTCAATTCAGATCCAACTTTGGCCATCCTCAAGCTTTGAATCTGGTGCTCTGGTGCCTCACCTTACCTATAATCCCCTTGTGATGAGCAAGTTACCTCAGACTGAGTCTGCCTATGATACCTGGGTGCTGAAAAGTAAACCCAAGAATACTAAGAGATCTAAGGAAACAGTTATGTAGGAATGTATAAGGAAAAGAAACCAGCTGCTATTCATAGGCCTGAAATAAAGTCCTTTTATAACTAAGGTTAGGTCATTCTGATCACTCCAGGAATGAATACAGTGAACAAGGACAAAAAACAAGGATGAGAGAAGGAGGCCGGGAAGTTGAGAAAGGACAGAAGCAGAGAACACAGACCTATCATTATGTTAAGTACATAACTTTCATATCTGATGTTGTCTTTTCTTTCCATTCCTTGAAGGATGGGACAGAGTCCCCAAATACTGTAACCCCTTGGAGGTCCCAAGGAAGGATATTCCAGAGCACAGCCATACCAAGGGAAGCCCTTGACTTTGATCTTATCTCCAATATGTAGGGTAAAATGAAATTATTGACCTTGGACCAAGAAGCCGCAGCATGTATGTCTTCAAGGGGGACTCTGGAAAAGAGGGGTGTCCAAAGACACCACAGATGTAGTTAAATGGGTTTTTGGAGCTTTGGATTACCACAAGCTTGGGTTCCAGTGTGTAGCTCGCAAGATATTTCCCTGCGAGCTACATCGCTAAAACCAAATGGCTGCAGCAGCACTTTGCCGTAGAACAATACAGCTGAATAGCATAGCCACTGCAGCTGTAAATTATGCATAGAAATATTACAACTGGTGGCAATCCTTCCAGACAGCTGCCCAGCTGTATTCTAGCAGAGACAGCCATACTAGATGTGTACCACATTCCGTATTCTCAAGTAAGGAATGAATGCATTCCTTACATGAGAATACGGAACGTGGCACACATTTAGTACATCTGTCACTGCTAGAATACAGCCGGGCAGCTGTCTGTAAGGATCGCCACCAGTTGTAATATTTCTGTGCATAGGTTACAGCTGCAGCGGCTATGCTATTTAGCCGTAATGCTCTACGGCTGCAGCCATTTGGTTTTGGCGATGTAGATCACAGGGAAATGTTTTGCGAGCTACACACCAGAACCTCACAAGCTTCTTTCTTTCCTTGTACACATGAGCAATACATTCTTAAAGGCAATGGGAGAGAGTTATTTTAGACACTCCTTTTCCCATTTTGACAGAAGAATAACAGATACATAACTGGTCAGTCTTTCTGATTGGCTTGGTTCAATGCAAGTAAAAATGTAGTTGACAGTGCACATCCAGGAAAGATATACAAATTGTACACATCCTTCTTTGAAAATTTTGGAAAGAACCCTGGAGGACTGATTGATTGGTTGACTGATGATTCAGATGCCACCTTAGGCAGGAAGGATGGATTTGTTCTCAAGGATACCATATCTTTGCAAAGGATCAGGTAGGGAGATTTAGAAGATAATGTGTGGAGTCCACAAATCCCCTTGACAGATGTGTTGGCCACTAAAAACAGAGTTTTCCATAATACAAACTTCAAATCCACTTTACCCACAGGCTCAAAAGGAGGATCTGTCAAAGCCTATAGTAAAAGACCAATATCCCATGGGTTAGTTGGGTCCCTAGGCAGAGGGTAAATGAGAAAAGTTCCTCTGTAGAAACCTTTAGGCACCTGTGGGATGTAATATGGATGTTGTCTTTTCCAATATGGAAAGGGAAACAAGAAATAACAGGATATTGATCTGAAGGCTGGCCTTTGTCAGAGACCATGTACCTTGAACCATCTTTCCTAAAAAATGTCTCCTCACCCCAGGATAGACACACCCCATAGTCACCATGGCTCAGAGAGAAAGTAGAACAAAGGAACAGCCTTGAGATATAGCCAGTGACTCCAAACCCCACAGGATGTGAGATCTGCAAATCTTCATTAACAATACCTGGAAAGACATGGGATATTGTCTGACAGACCACTGGACCGCTAAGGTCCACTGTATAATATGCATGTGGTATATTGGCAGAGGGACTAGGTTAATCACCACTGCTATGGAACCTAAGAGATGTAGCATCAGTTTTGCTGGTGGCTTCTGACAAGATAGTATGGCCAAATCTTGCTTGTGAACATTTGAAATCCTGGCCTGAGTAAGCTTTGCAATCTGACATTTCATGCCCAGGAGAGCCCCAATGAATTCTAAGGACTAAAATGGCTGAAGCTTGGACTTTGCTTTCTTCAATGTGATTCCCACCTTTGAGCAAAGATGGAGCATGGAATCCCTGACTATGAGCCAGTCATCCAAATAAGGGAACACTCAGAAACCTTGCAAATGAGGGAGAGCTGCAGCCACTGCTATACACTTGGTGAACATCCAGGGGGCTGTGGTAAGACCAAAGGATGGACAGTGGAACTTTCTAGTACCAGTTCCTTCTTGGCAGCTGCTGCTACCATCATATAATCTGCAGTTGGGCCCTTGTTCCAATGGGGATGTTCCTTGAAAGATACAAGAAACCTGTCTAGCTTACAAGTGATGGGCTCAGCAATACTCGGCTCCTGTCATACCCACTTGGAGATTAGGTCCACCATTTTGTCCTTAGGAAGAACCACCCAGGAAATAGTTGAGCCAGATCTGAAAACCTTGAGGAAGACTCATTCTTATTAGGAAAATAATTCAGTGGATCACCACCATTCTGTTTCAGCAGTTCCAAAATCTCTCTGAATGGAACATCCTCAAGAGGGAATCTTGGAGAACCTTCCCCCTCATTGAAGTCAGTGTCTTCCATAAGTGATTCCTGGGGGAAAATCAGTGTGTTGCCTATTATACCTGTGCTTCTTATGTACATCTTCAGTTGGATGTTCCAGACAAGACTCAGAAGTTGACTAGGGTTTCTCTACAAAGGCTGGCTCAAGGCTTGTGGGAACTGGCTGCTCTAACAGGACAAAATGAGTAGGCTCCAGATACAGAAAAACCCTGTGAGGGAGGGAAAGATCCAAGCTCAATAGTGAAGTCTGGTTTCTAGATTTAGAAAGCACTCTTTCAAAAGCCTCAGAGGCCAAGCCCAATATGGATCCATGGAACCACAGTGCAGGAGCCAAATCATCTAGCAGAGCTGAATCAGAGGAATGATCTGCTCAGATTTAAAGCTGACATTGGAACTGAACTGTCCAATGACAAAGTTTTGAGGGAGAGGGACAGATCTGAAGGTCCTGACTTCAAACCCTCTCCCCCACAATAGCACTGGCCACACAGCTCTGAGATCCTGATAGCTCCAAAATGCTCGAAGCCAACTGGATCTAAGAAACCATCTGAGTCAAAGATGACCAAATTTTAAGTTCAGAGGAAGACATACCCAGCAGTGAACTCAGATCCATCTGCTCTGATCCACTGGATGGAAAGGAGAAGGAATTATCACTCAAGGAAGGCAAGAAACCAGTTTCCTAGATGTGGGAAATGCCAGATCCAGGAGCATGCCCAGCTGGATTTGAGTCAGAAGGTATTTCCTCATCATCCACTCCATGTCCACTTCAGTGAGACTCCTGGAGGATCTGGCCGAATGAAGGGAAGAAGCAGAAGAAGATGGCCTGGAGAACCATTGAAAGGATCTTTCTTGTAGTACCAGATATCTCAATCTGGGTGATACCAGCCATATGGAAAACCGAGCCTCAGGAAAAGGAGGAGTACCGAATCCAATAATGATCAGCTCTGAGCTCAATATTAGATCTGAAGGTTTAGTTACTTTTGGGGATGGAGTCAAAAAGAGTGAATGCTCCGGAGACCTTTTTTGGCCTGTTTAGTTTTTCCCATTTTCTTCTCTTTCTCTTTTGACTTTTTAGGGCTGCCCCAATCAGCTGGTTTCCTCACCTGTGGAGATGGAACAGAGAGTCCAGAAGATACTTTCTGCCACAGAAGCAGGGAGAAGCTCTTTCAGTACTGATTTTTTCCAGTATTCAACAATCTCCCTATGCCCAAATGCATCACAAATTCTGCACTGAGAATCTAAGCGTGCAGCCCCTAAAAAGTATACACACATCTGATCGGCATTGGAATTTGGCAATTTGTGGCCTCAGGCCACACTTGTTTTGAAGCCCAGTGGCTTGTCAGACATTATAGCCCCACCAAAAAAAAGAAGCAAAAAAGGTGATAACGACAGTCCGCCAAAGAGGGCAATTTTATAAATAGAGGATAGAGGAAAAAGAGCCTGAAGGCATCGAAGACATGGGAGAGAACACAGAATACATTCCTTTATATGTACATAAAGATATTAATGGGGAAGAAACAGTAAAGAAATATAATTTAAGGAAATTTTGCCAAAAAAATTGAGAAAACAAGAAACAAAATCTTACTTATTTTTCCCATCAAACACCTAAGCACCAAAACCATGTCTGAAGCTTACAGTGGCAAATGAGATCTGAGATAACTTGCTCATCACAAGGGGATCATGAATAAGATGAGTAGTCTAAACATCAGACCCAAATCCTGAGAGTGGCAGAAGTCAGATCCGACTTGAATTCAAAGACCTAGCCATTGAGGAATGGATGGATTGACAACATTGGATCCCATATTAAAAGGGATACCTTCTAGTATTAGTATTATTTTTACACAGAACTGTACAGATAAATCTCAAGGCCTCATTTAACACCAAGTTCCTGTATTCTGCACCAGATGGAGAGGCAAAAATACAGTCCACATAACCTTTAACTGTATTATACTAATTAAAACAGATAATCACAAGGAAAGCACATGGGTTTGATCACAGAACATCTCTTAGGTCTATCCTTTTGAGGTGGTCCTTCTGTACTGTATCTGGGAGCCAACTCTGCTCTTGCTGCATCCAAATATATTTTTTTTCTCACTTAATTCATAGTTTTAACCTAAATTGTAATTATATTTTAAATTGTTGTTGTACTGCTTTCATCCATTGTATATCTCCACATGTTTTCTTCTCTTTGGAGGAAAACATTTCTGCTGTACTCCTAGAATTTTTCTTCTCCAGTATGCCTATATCAGATTCTGTACATTCCACATTGTACTCTATCACAGCCCCACAGTGGATGATAATCTTCCTGTAATCATATGGCTATGTCCTCTGTCTGTCACCTCTCCATATCTAACTCAATAAAGCATTTTTATGGAAATCATCTTCCACTATCAAGGTGTCATCCTATAGCAGTACACGTTCCAGCCATTGTTTCCATTTCTCTTAATAATTATCATCTTCTTTTGGCAACTAAGCAATTAGATAGCATGTGCTTCTTGTTTTAAAATGAAACTATGTCCATCTGGCATAAAAAATTGAAGCTGAATTTACAACTACATCTGAATTGTGTGACACTGACTCTTTTCTATGCTTCCTTTACACATTTACCTTATTTCTTCTAGTGTAGTACAAAGTTCTCCAAAATCTCCAGTATATTCATTCACATGCTTTAAGAGTTTCAGGGTAATGTAGAGAAAGATACTGCCCTCCCTGACTGCTGAGACAAATTATTATTATTATTATTATTATTATTACTGTTGATAGCTTAGTACAACGAATTAAAAAAGAGCAAAAAATAAAACAATTCCAGTATTCATCATACTCTTTAATAATACATGAAAATGATCTGAAGCATTTATTATTCATTTTCTGACACATATATCCATTTCAGTAATGTTGAATTCCTTCATTGTTATTCCATTATTTAGTGTATACCACCTTGCCACATCTCACTCTTCAAATAATCCATAAAGTCTTAAACAAAATTCTATTTCATGTCTTTTGTTTTCACTAAGATATATATTAACTCCATTAGTTATATTCTCTGATAACATACTTAAAACTTATTTTCACACTCTTCAGCAATGTTGTATCTTTCGGCTTTTCCCGGTTTGGGGTCGACTCCGGTCTGTTAATGATTGGCAGTAGATTTTTACATACCAAGTTGCCAGTCCTGATGCACAACCTTCAACAAAGGTACACCCATTCACGCATGTCCCCACACAGAAGACGCTTTATCTGAGAATCGAACAGGACAACATCTTACTCTAAAGCAATAAATCCCTTAAATCAGCTATTTTTTTACAGTTCAGAAATATATATTACTTACTCTTTTCAACACAATAGTTGTTTAAAAAAATCCCCTTCCTCCTTTGCTTTATGTTTTATTTTGCCTTTTGGCCAAATTCTTTATGAGATAATATCCAAAAATATACCCCAGATTCATATTTTATTCCATTTCTCTTGACTAAAATAAAAATGATAGAATCATAAATACAAACTATTTAAGTCTTATGACCATTTATGCACCCCTAGACTGCATCACCCTTTTCATGGGGGGCCAGGTTAGTCAAGCCAGTGGTGAATTTGTGAATACCCATCTGATTGTCGAATTACCTTTTAAATGAAGATAATGTTGTGGCTAATTTGCAATGGGAGTTTTCCATATATTATATTCCAAAATATCTAACTCTGTGCAGAATATATTTTTCATTTATTGCTTTATACAGTTTTTGTATCAAGATTATATTTCACCAGATATTTCTACAATTGCTTACTTCAGTTTTTCTATATTGTTCTCATACTAATTCATTTTATCTTCTTCCCCATTTAGTCTGAATAAAATGCTGGAAGATGCCCTCCCAATAATGTATGCAATGAGTCATTGCCATTTAATAAATGGTATGTTACTTCACTTAAAAGAAATAAAAAAGTGAAAATAAGACATACATTGAATTATATGTAAATCCTTTTCTTCATTCTGAGTACATAAGACCCCTCTTTTATTGGGCTTAGTCTCGAACCCCATATGGTTTCCATACCTGACCAGCTCACTCCCAAGAGATAAAGACAGAGGGAAGGACAGTGGGGAGTTGAGGAAGAATGAAAATGGACAACAAAGATGCATAGTATGGTGAGTGCATAACTTAAATATCTGATGTTGTCATTTTCATTCATTCCTCAATGTATGGGACAGAGTCCCCAGCTATGATAATCTTAGGTGGCTCTCATGGAAGGATATTCTACAGCACCACAGAGACAAAGGCAGCCCTGTTCCTGGATATGATATCCAACTTGTAATCAGCAATAAAGCTATGGGAAGTGGCTGCTGCACAAATGTCATCAATTGAAGCTTTAGCTCAAAAAGATGATGATGTAGCCATGGATCTAGTGGAATGAGACTTTGAGGATCTGGGTAAAGACAAACCTCTTAGAGAATATAAAAAGGAAATGCAATCTGTTATCCATTTAGTTAAAGTAACTTTAGAAACTTGTATTCTGAATTTGCTTTTATCAAAGGAGATAAACAGTTGATCAGTTTTTCAAAATCTTTTTGTTCTATGTAGGTAGAAAAGAAGCTGTCTATGCACATCTAAGAGATGTAACATGTATTCTCCTTTACTGTCAACATTTGGAAGGAAGACTGGTAAATTGATCACTTGATTCATATTTGAATCAGAAATAACCTTTGGTAGGAAGGAAGGGTTTGTATGTAAAGTCACTGTATCTTTGTGAAAGACTAAATAAGGTGGTTTTGAAGAGAATGCTTGGAATTCAGAAACTTGCCTTGTTGACGTAATAGCCACTAAAATATTATTTTCCAAAAAAGAAATGTCAGGTTTGACTTGGCCAAAGGTTTGAAAGGGGATTGAGTTAAAGTCTGTAACAAAATTATAATATCCAAGGGTGGAGTTGGGTCTCTTACTGGAGGTCAAAGCAAAAGAGTCCCCTTAAGAAAAGACTTACAAATTTTTGAAGAAGCTAGAGGAAAAGCATTATGTCCTACATGGTAATAAGAAATGGCTGCAAGTTGGACTGTAACAATGGAAAAACTGGCACTGTCTTGAAAAAATGAAACCAGAAAATCTAATACAGCAGAAAATGGAGCTGTGAAGGATCCAGATTTTTTTGTTCCATCCAATTTGAAAATCTCCTCCATGTCCTCCAGTAAATCTTTGTGGTAGAGGGTTTTTCAGACGAGGATAAAATCTGATGAAATAGAGAGTAAAAGCCTGGACTGTCTAGTCGTCATTGGAACTGAAAAAAACATTTAGGTAACTTGAAACCCTGGATGTCTGGATGAACCATCCCCAAACGGTGCACTAGTAGATCTGGATTAGGGTCCAGCATCCAAGGTGGACATCGAAGATGAGAAGATAGGAATAGGAGCCACACCTGCAGATGCCAGAAAGGAGCAATGAGGATTACCTTGCTCTTCAACTGTTGTGCTTTCTGGAGAAATGTGGGTATTAAGGGAAGGGGACGATAAGCATACAGGAGACTAACGGTCCAAACATGGACTACAGCATCACTTGGTGACTCCACCTGAGGGGGAATTAGGGCAAAGATCCTGCTTCACTTATTGTTGAGGGAAGAGGTGAAGAGGCTGCAAAAAGGCTGACCCCAGAGATGAAAAATAATTTCTGTCACTACAGGACTAAGAGACCATTCATGTAGCATCACTATGGATCTGCTAAACTTGTTGGCTAAGGCGTGGATTTCCCCAGAATGTGCATTGCAACAAGAAAGTTGTTGGAGGAGATTGCCCACTGCCAAATTCTCATTGCTTCTCAGCAAAGGGGATAAGATATGGTTCCCCCTTGTTTGTTGATGTATCAAAGCACTGACGTATTACATGTCAGGATTGCAATTGTACCTAGAGGAAGAGAATTCTCAAAGGCCTGCAACTCTAATAGGACGACTCTAATCTCCAAGACATTGATATGCAAATTGGTCTCTTGTGGGGAGCACATAAACAGTCCATCCCAAGAAATACCCCTCCACCCCAGTTGGGAGGTCTCCATGGTCAGTGTGGCCTTTGGGGGAGAGAGGAAAGATAAATGGGCATCCCTGATAAAGTTTGCTGGACTGGATAAACCAAAGTAGCGAATCCTTGCGGGCTCACAAAATCTTTATAGGATACTTTAACGGATGTTGAAGCAGTAACCATTGTACTGACAGGGTCCACTGGAGAATTCTCATGTGAAATCAAGCCATGGGTAATAGGGTGATCATTGCAGCCATGGAACCTAAGGCTTGAAGAACCAGTCTTGCAGGAGGGTAGGGATGATCTAGAATCTGTTTGATGTGCAGTCTTACAGAACAAATTCTTCTCTGGGGTAAGAATGCAAACTGCCTGACTGTGTCCAGGCGAGCTCCTATAAACTCCAAGACTTAGACTGGTTGAACTTAGGACTTGGAAAGATTTACTGTGATCCCTAGAAATTGACACAACTGGAGTAAGTAATCTCTGGCCTCCTCTAGAAGATGCTTGGTTGGTGCAGAAAGGAGCCAGTCATCTAAATAAGGAAACACCCAGAATCTGTGCAGTCTGAGATGAGCTGCCACTACTACCATACATTTGGTGAACACCATAGGGGTTGTGGTAAGACCAAAGGGCAGGGCTCTGAACTGGTGATGACTGACTCCCAGCCAAAAGCCCAGATCTCTTCAAGATCTCCTGTTTATTTTGATGCAACAGTATACATATTGAAGCTCTATGGAGCACAGCCAGTCATCATTCTGTAGAAGAGGCAGAATGGACTGAATGGTGACCATCCAAAACTTCAGTGCTTCACAAATTGATTTAGATCACTGAGATTCAGAATAGGTTTCAGGTCCCCTGATTTCTATGGCACTGAAAAGAACATTGAGTAAGTTCTGGATCATGCTTGATCTAATGGGACCCTTTGGATGACTCTTTTCTAGCAGCTTTTGGATTTCTAATGTTGCTAACTCCCACTGACTGGGTGGAACATCAGGGAGACATCGGGGAGGGTTCTGAAAAGGGAAAGAAGTATCCTTTGGATATGATCCTTTGCACCCAAGAACCTCTTGTGATGGCTGTCCAGGCATCTGGTTGCAAGAAAAAATGCCCCCTGACTGCCTCCTGAGAAGAATAGTTGGGCCACCTTCCAGGAGCACTGAAAAGACCTGCCCAAGAAAGAATCTGAAGACCCTTGATTCTGCAGACCCCCTCTGCCATGAGCCAGTGTCTTTATTATTTCCCCCTCTACGACTAGGAGAAAATTCCCCACACAAGTCCTGACAAGGTCCTTGAGATTTTCAGAACCACATTTTCTTACCACCACACTGATTCTTAAAGAATGTTTTTTGCAGGGTAGAGAAACAGATTCCAACAATAGATAAGGTATTTCCATCCTTCTCACTGTGGGAAAGTGTGTCTTTAACTGTGGGCCAAAACAAGGAAGATCCACCGAAAAGAGTATTGATGAAACAGGATTTAAAGGGCTCCATGAAATTATACAGTCCCATCCAGGCATATCTCCTTATGGCTATGCCCAAACCAGCAGCCCATGAGGAACCTACAGCAACATGAGATACTAATGTCATGAACACATTGGATATAGACTGTAGGGTGGCCAGTTGGGGGAAATAAGTTTTCTCATCCTCTGCCGACATGCATCCTGTGGTAGACTTAGAGACTTTCTTGATCAAGTGTGTCTGTAATCTAGTGAAATGAACCAGGTAGTTGGGTGACCATAAGGCAAAGGTCATCAAAGCATAAACATGCTTTCCAAACCTGTCTAGTGCACTAGACTCCCTGATAGGAGGATGGACAGAGGAACTCTATTCAGCTAGTTCCTTTTTGGTGGCTGCTGCCACAACCATAGCACCTACAGGAATATCTTACTCCAGTACTGCCTATCTTTGGGGATCCTAAAATCTTGTCTAGATGGTGAGGGATAGGCTCCATGGAATCTGGTTCCTTCCACACCCAGCAGGAGACAAGGCCTATGAGGTCAAATGCTGGGGGGGGGGGGTAACCAAAGACATAGATGGACCAGATATGAAGGCTTCCAGAAACACTGACTCCTCTTAGGAAGGGCTTGGGAGGACCAACCACCTTTTTGTTGCAGGATCTCTGAAATGTCACAGAAGAAAATATCCTCAGTTGAGGACCTAGGGGACCTCCCTCCTCACTGAAATCAGTGATCTTGGTTAAGGATTCTTAAGAGGAATCTAAGTGCCTCATCTTGCACTTTCTCTTCTTGTGTACCTCTTTAGTAGGGTTTTCTGGAGAGGTATTGGACGAGATGGGGAGTTCCTGAATAGGAACTGTCTGGAAGCTTTTATGGGCTGGCTGTCACTGTGGATAAGGGTGATGAGAATTAGAGCTCATATCCATTGGGGGAATGGATATAAGATCATAGGAAGTGAGAGTAGAAAATTACCTGGGCTGGGAGAACACCGTTTCCACTACCTCAAAGGCTGGGTGTCCAGGGTATGTAGAAACCAACCTCATTGGAGCTGAAGCTCTCAGCTGAGCCAGTTCTCCACCCTTCCAGATCTCTCCTCTGAGGAGGGAATTGGACATAAGCTGTTCAGAGCCAAGGCTCCAAGGGCAAGTGAAGGCTCTATAAAATTCAGAGTTGAAGTCAACCCACTGAATCCAGCACCGACGCTTCGGCTGCCAGCCTCATCCTGCTCAGCAGGGATCAGCACTGAATGCATCAGAGACAAAGTCTGATCCAAAGAAGACGGTAGTATCCTCGGATCCAACACTTCAATTCTCAGCACTCTTGGATCTGACAGCTCCAAAACTATGGGTCAGATCAAAGAATGGAGTCAGAAGGTGGCTGGAAACTCACAGATCTGCTGGGAGATGGAGATGGCAACCCTCACATTTGGATTTGCACTCTAAGAAATGTTCTCATCATCCAGTCTACATCTGCCTCAGAAAGACTTTGGGAGGACCTGAGTGAAGAAGTTATAGATGACTTCTTAGGAGTTTCCTGCAAAAATGGAGACCTAAGCCTGGGGAAGACAAGTTCTGGAGAAAATCTTGTGCTCTAGATCCGAGCAGTCGTATTCACAGAGGTTGTCAGACTCGAAGGTGTCAGATCCAGCAATTTTTGGAGGGGGGGGCTCTGAACTTGGAGCATATACAGGAGACTGCACCAGTGAACACTTCCTGTGTTGGTTCACATCTAATGGTTTTTGCTTTTTAGCAGGGTTTTGAGCCCACAAGCAGAAGCAATAGAGGAGGAAGAAGCTGGTAAAAGGCCCTATGGGACCAACTTATTCTGCCTATCACTAATCACCCTCGAATTAAAGCTCACATTATCTTACACAAAACTTGTAGGTGAGAAGGTCGTAAACAATATACACACTCCCTGTGGGCATCAGAATTGGGTATCCTATGCCCACAGGAAGTGCACTTCTAAAAACTGGTTGGCTTGTCAGCCATACCAACAACCAAATACTAGCTAATCACAAAAAGCCAAGGAAAAAGAGAGAAAAGAGAAACTCTAGTAAGAATTTTATCGAAAGAAAGGTTTTTTTTTTTTGTTAAAGATAGAGGGAAAAAAAAGGCTATCAATAATGGTAGGGAAGAATACCTAAACAGTAAAAGGCCTAGTACCAACAATGGTACAAAAGGTTACCTAAATGGAAATTCATTGGTACTAATGAGTAAAAAGAAGAAGGCTAAATACAAATATATACTAAAAATAAGGAAATAGAAAGAAACAAAATAAATTGTTTTTATGCACAACACCTATAAGGCACACTAGAGCTCTAGAGAACACAATCCTGACTGAATTGTTAGAGCAGAAAACAAGATCTAAGGTCATTTGGGAAGTTAGAGGCATTATGGGTAAAGGGAGGAGCTTGAGAGTCAGATCCAAGAATCTATAGAGACTGGCTGAGTTGGATCCGAGAGTTGCATCTGAGACCCACACATTGAGGAATGAATGAAAATGATAACATCAGCGTTAATGTTATACCTGGTAACTACGGGTTCCTAGCAACACATTTGAAATATTTTTTTCAAATTAAGTGCCTTTAAGATATGTTATATTACACTATTCCTGGTGTCTAGTGTTCCACCCACCCATTATGTGTAAGTGCCATTACAGCATAAAAGGTTATTCCTGGTGAATAGTGTTGCCCCAGAAACAAATTACATGTAAGTGCCATTAATACACAAGATGAACAATTCTCCCTGGTGTCTAGTGTTTCCCATCCTGATCCTCAGTACATGTAATTGGCATTAAGGCACAAAATGAAGATTTCTCTCTTGTGTCTAGTGTTTCCCTTCCTGATCCCCCAATACTAGCAATTGCCAGTCAGGCACAAAATGAAGAGTTCCCCATAGTATCTAGGATTTTCCCTCTTGATCCATAATACATATAAATGCCATTAAGGCACAAAATGGAGAGTTCTCCCTGGTGTCTTGGGTTTTCCCCCCTACCCATATAGTAGTAGTAGTTCTCACTGGTGGCAAGTTGTAACCCCAACACACATACTTGCATTTCTCCCCAGTGGCTAGTGGTCCCACTGACTCACTGCTACGGGCTTTGCTCATTAGTCCAGGTGTGTGAGGAAGTATGACAGTCACACCCAACCTACCCTTCCAAATACACACAGACACACTAACACACACACACACAGAGACACACACACACACACACACACACACACACACACACACACACACACACACACACACACACAGAAACACTCACATGTGCAGTCCTTCACATATGCTCACGCATATACTCCCTAATACTACCTGACCATTAAACTCCACAGCACTTATATCTAACACTATGGATGAACATGGCTGATTATTATGACATACCAGGAGTGTCCATACTAATCTAAGCAACCAAGACATTCTATGAATCACCCAGCTCTGTAAAATGCCTTACCAGAGGTAGTTCAGAGGGGGGAGCAAATGGCTAATTAGCTTATGCCTCTCCCTCAACTACCTTATTAGCATGCAACATGGGTATGGGTAGAGCCAATCACAGTGCTGTATGCTTTTATACAAAAGCACTGTGGTGGGGCTGTCTTTGAATTCCAAAAGGTTACCACGAAGTGTAAATTTTGTTGGAACCTTTATGAATTGTCCCTGCATGTCTGCAAAACATATTTAGCATGCTTCTCATCCCTAATTGCACAAAAATGTATTCAACATAATTAACAATATTTTTATAATTCCTACTCTAGACTTTCACCAAAGAATTAAATGCTGATACAGTAGCATTAAATACACGCATAAACAGGGAACAGCTCTACTAGGTAGGTCCAGTGAATGAAGAGAACTGCATAAATATACATGACTGACATGCCTGACATCACCACCAAGTCAGGCTATCATCATAGAGTTTATGGGTGCTCATTTGTCCAGTGAAGCGCCACATAGCTACCACTTGTGGTCATCATAAAGTGGGGTGGAAAGGGGCAGATATGATGCAGAAAATAGGAGAGTAGCAAGCAATGAAAAACACATGGAGTAACCATAAAGTATGACAAGTGGAGAAGAAGGCCAATTTTGTTTTTGTGGAGTGAGACCCATTAGCAATATGTAAAGATGAAGGGTAGATGAAGATGTAGTAGTTAAAGAGTCATTGTTGAAGGAATAAAGGATGAATAGGAGGTAGCATGCAAAGACAAATAAACATATAAGGTAGACACAGCCAGTTGTCGTACACACATTACACATACAAAAGGTAAGGAGATAGTGCAGTGATGGTGTACAAAGGTGAACGTAATGATGACACACCAGCATTCAACACCTGAATTACCAAAGAAACTGAGTGAACAAAAATACAAGAAATATGTGACCTTGCACTTATCTATTAAAACTCAGCAACAAAAAAAGTGATTCATTGATGTTAATCAAATCAAATGCAGTGCGTTCCATATTTTTTTCAGTTCAATTCAACATTACTATTAAAAGTAGGGTAATTTATTGGTGCACTATTTTAACCCAATTATCAGTGCCAATATTGTTTTCTCTGTTGTAAGTCACTGATTTTTCTTTTACTTTTATAATACATAGCAGCACACATGATTGGACTGTATTTTTTTAAATAAATTAATATGTAAATAATTGTTTCTCTTTTGTTCATGGGAGGGGGGAGGTACACACCAGCAGAGTCAAGATAGGCATTTTTGAAATTTTTGACATGCTGAGCCCAAAAGGTTCGCCATTCACTGAGACAGTGTATGGATACAGAGAGTCAGAAGGTGGTGACCTCATGATGTTGAGAGGTGGACAATAAACAAGGTATTGGGAAAGACACGTAAGGAAGAGGAAGACCTGATTGGGCACAGGGCAAAGTACATAGACAGATGCCAAGTTAGTTCTGAACACAATGCGCTGTGCCATCAGTCATCTCTGCAGATGATGTCATGAGCAGACTGTGTCCCCAGTGGTCTGATAGTCAGGGCTTGCCAGTCACATACTTTAACAAGCCATGGCAAAAGGCAATCCACGGTGCTGAGGTGGGCATCCGATTGTTTGTGTACCTTGTTAGATACCAATTTCTGCAGGTGATTCAAAGAGATGACAGGATTCTTCTGAGGGCCCTTGCCCTCAAAGGCCAACAGTGATCCCTCAAGTCATCTTCAGCAGTGTGACCTCCATCACACTGCTGATAAGCAGACTTGATGACCACTGGTAATGCAGTGTTAGAAAGTTACTATCACGTTGTCAAACTTTTAAAAGTTTGAACGTCATATGGTCGACACCATATGATCGAACTTTTAAAAGTTTGAATGTTTCAACGGAGATCCCCATACAGTGTGGTAATGGAAGTTTTCCATTATCTGCACTGTGGTGCAATCTCGGAGTTGGCATATTTAAAGAGTGGGGGGGGGGGTTGGGGGGTGCAGGGTGCTTAAGGTTTCAGGTAGGTTTTTTTCTGTTTTTTTTTTTGTTTTTTTTTTGATTTTCGAACTTTTAAGAGTTGGAACATATGGTCTCGACCATATGCTATTCGAACTTTTAAAAGTGTGATTATCTGATATAGACCCAGTGTTAGAGGCTTCGGTTGGGAGAAGTTGAGGTGACCTCTGTCAGTTCACCACCTTTACCACAACTGGACCTGCAGAAGGATGGGAAAAAGAGAACAAATCAGTGCACACATACAGTGCAGTTTTGCAGTCAAATTGCATATGCTGCACACTGTTGGGAGATGCACTCACACAACCTATAACATCCTGCCACATTGAGTACATGCAATCTCTCTTTCTTCCACTGCTTTAAACAAATTATGCACATCTCAGTACACAAGTGTAGTAAGAAAGAAAAAATGTGCACAGTACATGTCCATCCCTCACTCTCTCTCTTTCCCTCTCTGTCTTCCTAATATCTGCCTCTCATTACTGAAGTAAGTGAGGATGCCACCTGAACAGGTTGCTATACTAATGTTAGTACTGCACACCAGAATGGATGATGCCTGCAGCATCACTCTCTATTCTGGAAAGCTCATGCTAGGCATCAACCTTACACAAGGCACTACTGCACTGCCAGAGAATTTGTTTAGCAAAGGTTATATGCAAGAAAAATAAATATATGTTGCTATCCCTGACTGACCATGATAGAGCCTTGCAGTTCACAGAACTGTGGAAACCATATATCCTCACTCTGATTCACTTGAGGATAAAAATAGTATACAGTATCCTTGCAGATTAATTCATATTTAGACATCATGCAATGTGCAATTTAATAATACAATGGCATGCTACCAAATATGCAAAGCACAGTACCATATCAAGCATGGCTAGTACAAGACAGTATGGAAAACATGATGTGTTACATCTGTGGTTCAGAGACAGTGACACTAAATGTCCTCATTAATATAACCAACATGCTAATAAGTCCTTATTGGCATGATAGCATAGTAACAATGTAAACTTGGAGATACAAATAGCCAAAGAAGAAAAGGTGATAGAAATAGTCATGGAAGAAAATTCATCATGAAAGGTACCCTATGAGTGTACTCAACTCTTTTGATGAGAGGCAGTAACAGCAACAGGTGCCATCAGTATGTGTGAGTGGGAACGTAGCACAATGGTACATCATAGCTATATCCATCTGTGGCTGGGAGATCACACCAATTGGCACCTAGTGAAGGCCATGCCATAAGTGACATAATAACCACCATACACAGGATAAATCAAGGAAACTCAGAGTAAGAGGAGTGTAACAGAAAGTACTTAGCAGAACATGGAGGCAACATGTACAAGCAGGAAGGGATGGAGGAAGTCCATGCATTGTTACAGTATACATACACACACACACACACACACACACACATATATATATATATATATATATATATATATATATGATAGGAATGTGCTGAGGAACTTGCTAACCAGCTGCAGAGTGAGGGTAAGGAACATAATGGCCACAGGGACTCCTATAACCTGCTTGATACGCACTCCGACTAATATGTGTAACATCCAGATGTACAGGACTTGTCAATGTCTCCCAAGGGAGGCATGTACTGGAAAAGCTCACCATCCTGGAGACAAATGTATTACTACGTCCTTTATACACATTCTATGCACCTCTACAGAAAATGTGTCGCTAAGCAGCTGTGACAGGAAGTTGTGTAGAATGTGAATACTGTGAGTTGCCATAATTGGTCTCTGCAATAGGTGTAACAAAGAGCAACTGATAAGATACTCCATGCAAAGGAAAAGGCACAGTGTATTGCAAGGACGTGTCCACCACAAGAGAAGACTACCAATACAGAAATGGCTTAAGAGATGGAATAGTTTCTGGTATACTTGTCTGGGAAGGGGGGTGGACCCTCACACCCAAGAGTGACTTGCATGTGGCAGCTATGCTAGCAATGACCATATAAGTATCAATAGTGGATGCACCAGTTTAATATTATGTGCTACCTGTCCATACTGCACTGTGTACTGAAAATGTGATGGGACTTATTTACCAAGAGCCTTCTGCATGTCTATCATTTTGGGTATCTTTGGGTTGCAACTGCAACAATGCTCACATTAAAGTATGTATGTCTCCATATGCCATACAGATAACTTTTTATCTATCACTATAAATTTCACAGGATAGAAGTATAGGAATATATGTGAGTGCTGCCAAATGTATCATGTTTAATACCCCACCATTGATCCCCATAGTTATGTTGGTGCCAGTATGGTACTGTAGTGTGCATCTCCTCACATCCAATCCCTGTAGTAACATTGGTTCTGGTATGACACTTCTGTAGTGTGCATCTCCTCACATCCAATCCCTGTAGTAACATTGGTTCTGGTATGACACTTAAAGCAATAATCCCTGGTGTCTGGTGGTTCTCCCCACCCCCTGATTAACATCATGATTTATGTGCCATGACAGTACTTCACTTTTTCCCTGGCAGTCTAGTGCCCCCCCCCTCCTTTCCTACTGGTCCCGGTAGAAATGTTGGTGCCAGTATGTCACTTTAAGGATGAATCCCTAGTGTCTAGTGTATTCTTCAATGTCCCTGTCACTATTTGAAAGCTGGTTCCATTATGGCACTTTAAAGTTAAGCCCTGGTGTTTAGTGCCCCCCCCCCCACACACACACACCCTGTTTGTGTTCAGGGATTAAACACAGTCTTTTGGCCATGCTCACTACCATGACATGGTGGGCATGGCTGAGCTGATCTACATAACCTATAAAACTAGCCCCCAGTGTAGCACTAGTGAATTTTGAGTTCAGGCATTTAGGTCATGAGATATTTCCTTTTGAACTACAATGCTAAAACCAGAAGGTAGCAACACTGATTTGCTGTATATTTATAGGCTGAATATTTCCTGTTACGGAACAGAAAGGAACATTTAGTTTGTACAGAGCTTTGCACATATAATCAAAAAATGCAGTTCTGTTGAAAATGTATTCCAAGGAATAGAACAACATGAGAATTCAGTACTAAGGGGAAAGAGGGAGATGTGCCCAGCTACAATGAAGTGAGAGAGGCACAGTTAAACCTGCTTATTAGAGGTGTGTCCTAGCAAAACGCAGGGGCAATTACTTTCAGGAATCATGATCTAGATAGAATAGCAGGCATATACAAGGGACATGGGAGATGCCTGCATGATCCAAACATAATTAATTATCATAGAAGTATATAATTATTTATGGCAAGTTTGTTATTTATGCTTTTCTCAATTACTTTTCCATAATGCAGTCTTCCATAACATCATCTGTGGCACATTGAGGTCTGACACAATCATCCTACAATAGATGCAGATAGGACAAATACAAGAATAGAGTCAGACATGCAAAAAAGGAAGCAATACAGGAAAGCATCCCTAAGTAAAGTCTATATCTGGAAATGATACTGGGCAAGAAAGTTTGATTGGTCAAGGCATAAGGCAGGTTGTTAAAGGGGAAGTGTTCTCCACGGGCAGTGCCATTAATTTATTACATTGAGTGCAGATATCTGCATTGCTCTCATACTGTGCAGGTTGGGAATATCCATAACTGTCCCAGCTGTATTTGCTCCAGCCAGGTATAAAGCAGAAGTTTGGACTAAACAAATAAATGGACTGCTGTGTGTGATAGATAGAGCACTTGGAAGCCACTGGCCATGCTGCTAGGCAGCTTTGCAGAGATAAGAACAGGACAACTGTAGCTATTTGTTTTAATAGTTACAGCTCCTCAGAGTCAGATTTGTTTTCTCCATGTTGCAGAAATGAAGACAGAGCAGCTGCACCAATTTATTTTAATAGATACAGGTTGTCAGAGTCTAGTTTTTGTTCTCTGCTTTGTGGAGTTGGTCAAGAATCAAATTGTATTATCTGGCATTACTGACTGACAAAAATCCTCAGTGATTTAACAGAAAATAAAAAATTGTACAAGGGACAGAGCAAAAATATGATGAAGACCATGTGCTTTCTGCAAATCTCTGCACAGTTGAAAGGTATAGTTACCAGCAGTGTGGTCAGTCATATTGTCAGTAAGCATACCATTCAACTATCCATAGTTTTGCAGAATCCTCCTGATTTCTTGCTCATATATTACTCTGTCCCTCGTAAAAAAAAAATAGTTATGTACTCACCATAATGCTCCATCTGTGTTGCCCATTTTCATTCTTCCTCAACTGTTGGCCTCAGATCTGATCCTGGGATCTGACTCGGCTGCTTCTTCCAGAGCATGGAACACTTGAACTCTCAAGCTCCTCCCTTTACCCATAATGCCCTAGTCACCTTACATACCTCAGATCTAGTTTGCTGCCCATAGATCAATAGAATAGTGGAAAATAAAGAAAGAATGGAATCAGGATCTCAAACAAAGAACAGAAGTTCCTGTAATATCCTTCAATTTTTCCAAGAGTAAAATAAGGAGGGGGTGAGTCGGTGGGAAGTTGAGGAAGAATGAGAATGAACAAAACAGATGGAACATTATAGTGAGTACATGACTTTTTTATCTGATGTTGTCAGTTTCATTCATTCCTCAACTGTTGGGACAGAGCTCCCAGCTACCTAAATCCTGGGAGTACTCTAAGGAAGAATATTCCCGAGCACAGCTAAGACAAAGACTGCTCTTCCCCTAGACACCAGGTCCAATTTGTAATGAACAATAAAAGTATGAGGATTAACCCAAGTTGCAGCTGCACAAATATCATCCAAGGAAATTTTAGACAAAAAGGCTGATGAAGTCGCCATTGACTTAGCGGAATGGCCTTTTGGTGGTGTTGGTAAAGACAAACCCATGTTTTCATAAACAAAGATAATACAATAAGTCAACCATTTGGCCAAAGTCCATTTAGAAACTGGTCTGTCTAATTTTGATTCAGAAAACAAAACAAATAATTATTTAGATTTCCTCAAATCTTTGGTTCTGTGAAGGTAGAAACGTAACTGTCTGTGAAAATCCAACAGGTGTTGACATATATTCTCCTTTAACTGAGAAATTTGGAAAGAAGACTGGAAATATGACAACCTTATTAATATTAGATTCCAATACCACCTTAGGTGGAAAGGAAGGATTAGTCCATAGAGATACTTGATCCTTGTGAAAAAAAATAAATAAGGAGGTTTAGAAGAAAGAGCCTGAAGTTCAGACACTTTTCTGACAGAAGTAATAGCAACTAAGAAAATAATCTTCCAGGTCAAACATTTTAGTTCAGACTTAGCTGATGGTTCAAATTGGGATTGGGTTAAGGCTTGAACAACAACATTTAAATCCCAAGGAAGAGTAGGAACCTTTAGAGGAGGTCTAAATAAATATGTTCCTCTTAAAAGGGCTTAGCAAAGCTTGGATGAAGCTAAGGTATTGTTATTTACTCCTAAATGAAAGCTAGAAATGGATGCTAATTGTACTCTAATAATTGAGGAGCTCCTTCATTGAAAATCCTAGCTAAAAAGTCAAGAACCTTAGAAATGGGTGCAGAAAATGGATCTAAATTCTTTTTATGCACCCAAAAAACAAATCTTTTCCATTTACTTTTGGAAACTTTTCTAGTGGAAGCTTTGTGGGATGGTAATAGAATATGACAGCCTGGGCTGTCTAGCAATCAGTGGAAATGGAGAAGCCATCTTGCCAACCTGAGACCTGAAATGTCCAGATGAATCATGTCTGTCAGGTGAGACAGTAGGTCTGGAGTTGGATCCAGAATACAGGGTAGTTGTAGAAGATGAAGCCAAAGGAAGGGAAACCAGATCTAATGAGGCCAGTAAGGGGCAATGAGGATAATTGTGCTCTTCAACTGAGATGCTTTCTGAAAAAAAATAGGAATGAGGGGTAAAGGGAGGGTAAGCATAAAGGAGGCTGGAGGGCCGAGCATGAACTACAGTGTCCCTCGGGGACCACACCTCTGAGGGAATCAGAGCAAAGAACCTGCTGTACTTGCTGTTGTGGGAAAATACAAAAAGGTCACAGCATGGTTGGTGCCACTGACAGAAAATCCTCTCTGCCACCTTCATGTTAAGAGACCACTCGTGAGGTATTAGAACAGACCTGCTTAACTTGTATGCAATTAGATTAGACTTCCAGGGATGTGCATTGCTATGAAAAAGTGATTGGAAGAAATCACCCATTGTCATACTCTCATGGATTCTCGACAGAGAGGTTAAGATCTGGTTCCCCTTGTCTGTTGATATTCCAGAACACTGGCATATTGTCCTTCTGAATTGTGATAGCACTGGTTAGGAGAGTGTCTTGGAAGGCCTCCAATGCTAGGAGGACAGCTCTCATCTCCAGAACATTGATATGTGTGTAGGCCTCTTTGGGAGACCATGTGCCTTGGACTGTCCTTCCGAAGAAATGGCCCCCACACAATCTGAGAAGCATCCATGGTCACTGTGGCCTTGGGTTGAGGAAGAAAAAAGAGGGTGGCCTTCTTGTATTTGATTGGAAAGGACCCACGATGAAAGGCAATTTTTGCAAGTTTGTGTTATTTTGACTTGACTGGATAATGGCTGCTTGAGAACAGACCACTGAGTTACAAGTGCCCATTGAAGGATTCTCATATGGTACTTTGCCAGCGATACAAAAGTGATTGCCGTTGCCATGGATTTCAAGGCTTGGAATATCAGTTGGGCTGAGAGAGAAGATCTCTGAATTATCTTTTTGACCTGGAACTGAACTGTGTGTATTCAAGACAGAAGAAGAGAAGCTATGTGAGTGACTGCATTGAGCAGAGCACCAATAAATTCCACAGTCTAAGTTGGATTGAGTTGAGATTTGTTGTAAATGACAGAAATCCCCAGATGAGAGCACAGATGGAGTATTAGTCCTGTGCTTGAATTACACGATGCCAGGTTGGGGGGGTCAGGAGCCAGTCATCCAGATATGGAACCACTTGGAATCCCTGCAGTCTCAATTGAGCTGCAACTACTGCCATACACTTGGTAAATACCATAGAGGCTGTGATGAAACCAAAGGGCAGTGCTCTGAATTGGTAATGACTGGCTCCAACCCAGAAGCATAGATATTTTCTGTATTATCTGTTCATTTTTATGTGGTAGAATGCATCCTGAAGATCTAGCAAGCATATGCAGTTGTCCTTGTGCAGAAACGGCAGAATGGACAGAACCATGCCCATCCAGAACTTTGTATGCTGACCAAATCAATTTAGTTTGCTGAGATCCAAGATTGTTCTCCAGTACCCTGTCTTTTTGGCATTAAAAAGAATCTTGAATAAGTTCTGGATTCTATCTCACATAGGGGACCACTTGGATGACTCTTTTTTTCTAGAGGCTTGTTTATTTCTAGTGCTGCTGCTTTCCTCTTAGTGGGTGGAACATCTGGGATTTTGTTTGATACTAGCAGGGGCAAAAGGGAAAATGGTATTGTATAACCTCTGGATATTATCCTCCACTCCCATGTATATTTTGTAATTCCTGTCCAGGGTATCTGGTGCAGGGATAAATGACACCAGAGATGGACAGTCAGGACTCCTTTCAGGAGCACTGATAGGATCTGTTAGAGAAAGTATCCTGAATCCCTGTTTATGCGGATCACCTCTACCATGGTGATGGTGTCTCCCATTTGAGTTTCCCCCTCTACTCCTTGTGGAACTGCCTTCACATGGATCTTGGAAGAGGCCCTGGGATTTTTTGAAACATGTTTTCCATTCGCCATATTGATTCCTAGAATAGGTCCATTTAGGAGTTGAAAAATGTATACCTACAACAGAGTGTTCTTCCTTCCTGCTCACACCTAGACAGCATGTCTTTAACTTTGAGGCCAAATAATGAGGTTCAGTCAAAGGGAGTATTGATGAAAGAAGATCTGAAGAATTCTGCAAAGTCACATAAGTGCATCCAGTCCTCTGATGAAAATGCCTGAACCCACAATCCAATTGGTAACTTCAGCCATGTGGAAGATAAGCCTCATAAATGGGTTTGAAAGAGACTGAAGGGTAGACAGCTGCAAGGAAATAGTATTCTCTACCTCAGAGGATATGGTTCCAGAGAAGTATTTGGAAAGTTCTTTGATCAAATCCCTCTGGAGTCTCATAAAGTGTGCCAAATAATTCAGCAACTTAAGGATGAAGGTTGATGAAGCATAGATGCGCTTCCAAAACCTGTCTAGCACCCAAGACTCCCTGTTGGGGGTGGACAGAGGAACATTGTTCTGCCAATTCCTTTTTAGTGGCTGCCGCTATGATCATGGCATCAATGGGTACTCCTTTACTCCAGTGTGGTCTATCCATAGGTGTTGCCAGGATCCTGTCTGGTCTCTTAGGGATTAGATCAGCTTTGGCTGGCTCCTTCCACACCCATTGGGAGACTAAATCTATGAGCTCATCAGTGGGTAGAGTCACCCAGGCAGTAGATGGACCAGCTCTGAAGGCCACCAGAAATGCTGATTCCTCTTGGGAAGGGTTATGAAGGGACCAGCTACACCTTTATTTTAGGAGTTCTAAAATATCTCCATCAGTGGGTGGTGATATGGGGGTCCCTTCCCCTTCATCAAAGTCAGTGACCTCAGTGACACACTCTTGTAGAAAGCCTAAGTGCCTTCTTTTGCACTTCCTCTTTCAGGAGTCCTCCTCAGTGGGGTGTTCCAGAGAGGTATCAGAAGAGATAACATTACCCTGCTGGGCAGCCTGAAGACTGGTTTAGGCTGGCTATCCTGGCGGAATGGATGACTGAGGCTCTGGACACAAAATTGAATAGGAGTGGGGAGTTGGAGCTGAGGAGGGTAGAGAAGTCTGAATTTTAGGAATAGAGAATGCTCTATCCTCTACCTCGAAGGCAGAACACCTGGGAAAAACAAAAACCAATGGATCTGACAAGGCAGCTTTATGGACTCTCAGCTCCTGCCACCCACAGACAAACTACTCGAGGAGGGGGTCAGAACTGAACTGTCTAGCTCTGAAGCTCCAAGGTGTACAGACATGTCTAACAACTTCAGAGTTGAATCTAACATTCTGGAGCCACTGCCAATGCTACAGCTCTGAGAGTCATTCAGCTTCGAAATACTTGGGGCCAGAGAGCTCAGAGACACCATCAGATCCGAGGCATATGACTCGAGGGCATTCAGATCTGATGACTCTGAAACCAAAGATCAGATTTGAGAAGGAGCTAATATCGGAGATGTGAGCTGGAAGAACTCCCATTTGTATCTGCATCCTAAGAAACTTCCTCATCATCCTGTCCACATCTGCTTTGGACAGGCTCCTGGAAGACTGAGTGGATGAGGCCATGGACAAGGGTCTTGACTGGTGACGGGGAGACTGCTTCAAAAAAGGTGATGGAGGCCAAGAGGTAATCATCTCTGATATTAATTAAGGAGACTAGATCGGGGATAATTTATTGGCTCTACACCTCAGATCAGAAGTACTTGGATCAATTTTTTAGGTTATTTCAAGGGCGGCTCTAAGGATGGAGCTGAAGTAGAAGCCAATGTCCATTCAGGAGATATCTTACAAGATTCTTTAGAAAGAGAATCTCATTTTTTCTCTAACCTTTTAGGAATTCCAGTCCCAGAAGCCATAGATGGAGGTTTTGCCCCTAAGTTATAGTTTATTTTTATGATTAATTAAAGCTCGGGAGTTAAATCCCTTATAAATGTCGCAGTCCGGATCCAAATGAGTTGGTCCCAAACAGTGAACACACTTGGAATGTGCATTTGAATAAGATATTTTTTGGTTGCATGCCACACATTTTTTAAATCCTGAAAGCTTATCAAGCATATTTATTTAAATACTAGAAGAAAGAAGGAATAAGAAAAATTTTTTTTTTTGAAGATAGTGGGAAGAACTAAAAATTAGTAACAATGATAAAGGAAGAGTACTAAAAGGAACTAAAAAGGGACAGAATACCAGCTATGGTAACAAAGAATACTCTAAAGAGTAAACAGGATATGTTTACAAATTTTTATATAAAAGGGCTGAAGGGAGGAAAAAGATAAAGGTATAATAATTCTAATAAGTATAGTAGCTATAACAGTTATAGAAGGAATAGCTAAACTCACAAAAATTCAAAGGCCCACTCAAGAGTTTGCAGTCTACATCCAAATGCTGTGGTGGCAAACAAGATCTGAGATATGTAAGGAGACTAGGGCATTATGGGTAAAGGGAAGAGCTCGAGAGTTCAAGTGTTTCACTCTCTGGAAGAAGCGGTCAAGTTGGATCCAAGGATCGGATCTGAATGCAACAGTTGAGGAATGAATGAAAATGACAACATCAGATTATATATTTTGGATGGTGTTGTCAAAGATATCATAATGGAAAGTTTGTCCTCGCTATAATACTTTAGCAGAGAGATTTGCTTCTATTGGGATGTGCTCGATTTACGATGGCATGCTGACTGGGCTGTCCAATCAGTGTGCATATTTTTGAATGCTAATGACCCTTTATTTTATAATTTAAATTAACCAACCTCCAGTCCTAAACTTACCTGTCTCTTATTTTTCAACAGCAATCACCTTTTCAAAAAGTTACGCAAATAATGTTTTACTAAGTTTTTTATAATGTTTACTGACCTAAACTGCAATTTTACTTTTTGTCTTAATGAAATCCCAACTGTGTAATAAAACAACAGAACAAAATTAGAAAAGTCACTGAACTCAGTCTACATTATACATAATGCTGCTTTTATTTCTATCAAAAACTAAAAAATACTTTTTCATTAATTAAAGCTGTCATCAACAATGGAGGCACACCAATAAATTTTGAAACAGCTATCAAAAAAAGAATGTCTGCCAGCTGTTTACTCACCACTACAAATGAACTGCAGCATGCACCTTCTTGTAGTTAAAGGCTTCTTACATGTTCAGGTCTCTCTGGCCACATCCACATATACTCTGAACTCCTTCTAATTCTGAAATGCCAAGCAGTAGAAAACTGGCACGTATGGTGCAACCTGCTTTTCATCATTGTGATGTGTTTTATGCTGTGTTTGCACAGGTATACCTAATATCCCCACTGTCTGCCTAACTCAGCTCCTTACCACCTTGCTCCATAACCTGGCTCTGCAACTTGACAGATTGTCTTCTTCCTTATCAGTTATTTTTTTTTCAACTCATTATGGTCCCCCTGGATGAAGTTTAGTAATAAAATGTGAAACAGTCATGGTAAGTGTATCTGAATCAGTCATGTTCATGTTAATTACTTCTGTCATTTCCCTTAATCCTCCTTGCACTGGGATCCTTCACATCTCTCTCAATTCTAATACAAAATGTAATTAGTAAGAACAGTAGGGACATTTCTTCACCTAAATTGTTTGATAGGGATGCATTATTTTGTAATCCATCCTCATACTTACTTATTATGTTTTCTTACTATAGCACTATCTTCTCCAAAATGTCCAACATATCTTTTCTTATACTTCAAGATTTTTAAAGTAAGATATTGTTCCCTGACTGCTGAGACAAGGAGTTCCATGGCGTCCCACTTCACTACATACCATTTTAAATAATACCAAACATCACAGAAGTCTGTTGGGAATGTGGTTAAAACAAGTAAAATTTATCTATCTGCTCCATAAAGTGTAACAACCATGCTTTATCACCAAATAATTACAGTGCTACTTTAAAACTGCAATCTTAAACTTTTTGTCTGTTAAAAACAATCTATACTAATATTTTAATAGATTTATTTATGGGTTATGCAGTAGTATTTATGGCAATGTTTGGCGGTTAAAGCCTAATCTAATAAAGTTTTAGCCCACATTATGCTATAAATGAGAAAGCAATACTATTGCATTTTATTTACCAAAATCAGTAAGGTATTTATTCAGAAAAGAAAAAGCCGTAAAATGTACATAATCCATCTGATGAGCAGAAAAATGAGATTAACTGCAATTTCAAAGCAATAAAGATGAGTTTTTGTAGATCAGAAAACATAAGCCAGTATAGAGATCCTTAACCGTTACAGCAATGTTGATTGGAATAACAGAGCTGAATGCTTTTAAGCAATTTTTTCAAAATATATTTAGAAAGGCACTTACTTCCCTGCAGTGATGAAGCAATCATCACTGTGATTTGAGAATGTCACCGTTAGAGTATTTCCTGCACTGGCAGCTGAAGCAGAACTACCACAGATAGCTTCCTTACTTGCTATGTTCCACATCACAGCACTGCGAAGAAAAGTGAGGTATTAGAAATGTCATTCAAATTATTACAGTTCTTAAAGGTTATTTAGTTTATACAAAGAAAAAAAAGGTTATTTAGTTTTTACAAAGAAAAGAAAAAGAAAAAGAAATAAAGTATCTAAAGTAAGTCAGGGAACGTGTTACAAGTTACTTAAAAGTGAAAAAGTGACAGTATATAATGGGCACACAAATTTGAAACAGATGATTCCATCATGTCTTTCAGTGCAAAAGTGGTAAAACATTAAATAGTTCATGGTGAGCAATCATTGGGCAATAAACAATATATATATATATATATATATATATATATGTCTAATACCATTTCTCTGAACACATATACTGGCCAATACAGTTATAGTCTAGAATGCAGAATGCTCATAAAATGAATGCAGAAATTAGGTGTGCACATGCAGACACAGACTCAAACACACACACACACACACACACACACACACACACACACACACACACACACACACTCTGCATGTTCTGTCACAGAAATGTTCATAGGTTCATAGGTTCATAGGATGATACTAGGCTATAAGCCTAGCCAAGAATTTTGACCATGTTCCGTCAAAGTCAGCACCTGTATCCCCTGTCCAGCAGGGACATAGGTGGGATCCCAGGGGTATATTTTCTGTTTCCCATCCAGTCGTCCAGGTTCCTCTTAAAGAAGGCTAGAGAGGTACTCTGCTTGACATAGACAGCATCTATTCCACAGATGCTGGAGTCTTTGGGACACAAATCTATCCTGCCAACAAGTTCTATTAATGTCAAAGACCAGGTTAAGGCTTTACATGCAGGTTCCGTGAAGGGAGTTTGACTTATGGATATGCAGCAACTCCATCAAGACTGGGTCTGAGATGGCCTTATATGCCAGACACAGGTCACCTCTGAGCAGTCTGTATGAGCTTGAGTAAAGGGACAGTGTTTTTCACCTTTCTGTATAGGATAGGTGCTTGAGACCTTGGCTTTTCCTAGTCAGTAACCTCTGTTGTCTCTCCAGCTGCTGCATATGCTTGGCAAGGTACATGCCGAAGGGGGCATTGTACTCGATAATGGGTCTGATAAGGGAGAAATTCAGGGAAGCTATGACTCCCTTGTTCCTGGATGAAATACCCTTATTTATGAGGTGGGCCAAGTAGAAAGTCTTCCGTACAATAGAGTCAAAATAGTGGTAAAAAGTCAGGCTGCGATCAAACTAGGTACCCAAGTCCCTCACAACTGATTGCATGCTTAATACATTGTTATTAATATTTTAATTGGTGGTGATGCCATTTTCCCAAAGGGGATAATGATGCATTTCTTCGCATTCAATTTGAGGCCATGCTTCTGGCACCAGTCATTAATTTGGGTAAGGCTGTCTTGGAGGATGTTCACATCACTATGGGAATTTAAGACAGTTCACAGCTTGCAGTCATCTGCAAACTTGGTCAGCCACAGACCACTGGTTTTGGCTTGCACCTCAGAAAAGTATATCCCAAACAGTAGAGGTACCATGACCGATCCTTGGTGTACACAGCTCGTTGTGGGTTTATTACTATAGGTGGCTTGCCATATTTTGACTGAGTGGGTTCTATCAATGAGCCAGTTAGCTACCCATCTGGTAGCATACGTGTTGATACCTAGCTGGGAGAGTTTATCTATTATGCCCTATTGGGGAATAGTGTGAAAGGCTTTGGCTAGGTCAAGGTAGGCAATGTGCACCATTTTCCCCTCGTCCATGACTTTGGTGACTGTTTCAAAAAAGTCGACCAAGTTTAACAGGCATGATCACCCTTTGACAAAGCCAAACTGTGTGGGGTCAAGCTTTTAGAGGTTGATAATGTCCTTTTTATAAGATCAATGGTAATGCATTCCATGGCCTTGCAAATCAGGCTAGTTAGGCTGATGGGCCTATAATTGCCTGGGTCAGTGGATGCTCCACCTTTGTGTAGAGGGATGACAGTAGCTGTCCTCCATTCAGCTGGGACAAAGACGGTACTCAGGCTTTGGTTGAATAGGATGCCTAATGGAGCTGAGAGCTCATGCCTGAGTTCATGTAGGATACAGCCAGGGATGTTATCATGTCCCATGTAGACTGTATTTTTTGCCTTTGAGAGGGCATTAGAGACCTGCTCTCTGGTAATGAGGGGAGGGGGACAGGTGCTGGGGATGTCCTGGTTTACTGATGGGGGGACAGGGGGTTGAAGTTTTCACCGAACCTGTCTGCCAGGAGGTTGGCTATATCTATGGCATTTGTATATGTGGTGTTATTGACCACCAGTTCAGAGCAGATCTGGGTGTTACCTTTGAGATTACAGACATATATAAAGAAGGCTTTGTGATTGTCCTTAGTGGATGTGGCCAATTTGGACTCAAAGTTAGCCTTAGAGGATTTCACCAATGACCTTATTTGCTTGTTCAGACAAATGAGGGATTACTTCCAATTTGGCACCTGCTCCTTCTTGGTCCTGGACAGCAATTGTTTCCTTTTATTATAGAGTTTGTTTATTGCTGCTGTCTATCAGATAGCTTACTCTTTCTTGAGGAAGATGATTTGATCCTGTCAGGTATTGCTGAGTCCATACGGCTATGTATGTGCTCATATAGCTTTTTGGTGTAGGCTTGGACATTATTGCTAGTCCCAACTGAAGTGATGGTGGCTGTGAAGCTGCTTACACCTGCTCTGAGGAGATTGTAGTCAGCTTTGGAAAAGTTTTTTTGTTTGACCCTGACAGGGGGGGGGGGGTCAGGGGAGATGGTGACTTCAAAAGTGATTGCTTTATGGTCAGATCTTACCAAGGAGGATGACACTGTAGGGGTGTTACAGTAGCTACTAACATTGGTTAGGACCATGTCCAGGATATTTTAACCTCTCATAGGGGGTGTCAACTAGCTGGTCCAATGCATTGGCATTGACAAAGTCGAGGAATCTCTGGGCATTCATGTTTGGGCTAGAATACGTCTTCCACTCTATGGTTTGGGTAGTTAAAGTCACCCAAGATCAGGGCAGAGGTTGAATCTTGATGGTTTCAAGTAAGTCCAGACAGGTGGAGTGGATGTCCTGAGTCATGGTTGTGGGTCTATAGCTAGCTATGATTTGAATAGGTGCTTGGACAACAGTTAACTGCATTTGGAGTGTGTATGTCTTTGCTAAATATTGGAACTCCACATCCTTTGGCTTTGTAGCCCTCCATTTGGGGTCTGAAAGTATGGTAGGATGAGTAACTTGGTAAGGCTGGGGTGCTCTCCACAGCTTTGAACCAGGTTTCAGTGACTGCACAAATATCAGCATCCTCCAGGGCAAGGAATGCTTGCAATCAGTGCAGTTTCATGCCAAGACTCCTAGCGTTTAGCAGCATAACCTTAAAATTTCATTTAGAAGAATTTTTCATGTTGATAATTTTGTGCTCATGACTTTACCTAAAAAAGGCACTATGGGGGATGCAAGAGCCTTTGCCTGAAGCCCAGGGCAGACAGATAAAGGCCATCTCTGGCAAAGCATCATGGTCTGCCAGTCATGTCCTCCCAGGCTGTCAGGTACTGGACTCCCTTGGAATGACATCAGAAACTAAGCCATTTGTTAAAGTCACTCATTTTCTGTCTGTATAGAGGCATCATTCTGGGTGATGATAGGATGCTGCTTAAGGCTAGGGACATACATGCCTGGGATACACATTCAGCGAGCTCAATCATGTCTCTGTTCATATAGTCCAGAGAGGTATGTCTCAAGTCATTCACACCGACATGGACTATGACAGAGTCATAACAGTACCTGTTGTTAAGAGACCTGAGTGCATGTGTGATGTGGTGGATTCTAGCACCTGGCAAGCAACTTATTGTGACTTTCTTCTTGTCTAGCCTGGTGGGGGCACATCTGTGTGTCTCATGACAGAGCCTCCTATGACTAATATTTTGGGTTTGTGGCTGGGACTTAGAGGCTGTGAGACACAGATCTGTGTGCTATGTGTGATGCTTGGTGCTGTGGGTTGTGATGTGCAAGTGTGTTTTTGCTTTGGAGGTCTCTTTTATTTAGGTATGTTTTTGTTGCAAACCCCCGCATATGTAGCAGTGTGTTGTACAGATGTGGGTGGTATTAGAGGTGTAGTGTTTGCAGTGTTTATGCGGACAACATTCCTAGTGTCATATGTACTGGCTTGTGACTGAGACAGCAAGGATTCTAGGTTGTTAATGTAATTGCAGCTCTCACATATTGTGCTCCTAAGTGGTAGTAGTAGAGGGTTGTCTGCTGTTATATCTTAAATATGTCTTAGCAAGCACAAAGACAGTGTATCACATAGACAATTTTGTTTCATAGCTTTTACAAAATATATATCAAATCCGAGTGAAATGTTGTGCTTTGTTAAACCTATTGTTTGCATATTCTGTACAAATACATTAAATAGCAAAGACTCATATCTCCTTTGCAGTTAAAGCTATGTTGTTATCACTTCAGCTGCTGGTAAGACAAAATGGTAAACCATAAAATTACAGTTCAAAACTGCACTGAAGGAAAAGCAACAATAAATACATTTACTGTATTGTTATTAAATTCAAAGATGTTATCATCTCACTTAATATAAGTTAAAAAATGCAAATGGAAAGCACCAATGGTAAATACATCACTTTATTAAAGTTGTATTTAAAATGTTAGGGTGAACTCTACAACGTTTTTAACATGTTCTCTGTATGTTAAAGTATTTGGGTTTATTAATATGACCTTAAGTTGAAGGGCAGCAGCTCATAAAGATGGAAACAGCCCACTGACTATAAAGGAATATTTGGAACATGTAACTAATTGTTCATAGGTTGTTTCTCCAGTGTTATGTTGCATTTCTCTTAAATGACTGCTTTGGAATTTTTTTGTTATGGTTTGTACAGCTTCCTTGTATGACACAGAATATTTAATTTTCAACAAAGGCTCTAAAATATGTGCAACCTTTTTGCAGTGCATGGAGAGCTGTGATTATTCTGCAAAATCAAATTTTCAATGTGAATTTCTTAACATCCATGTCTCAATTGTGAAAGTTGAACTTATCATAACAGTACATGTTAAACTATCACTGCTGAAGTAGTCTTAGTTATATGGGTTGTATCTTGCCTAGGGTATAATGGCTGGACAGCTTCCAAAGCTTCAGGGCACCTTCCATGTGCCCAAACTTTCAGGAAACTTGAGCTAAGATGATTAAAATATAGGATTGGGAATTAAGCCCTTCAGAGCTTTCCTGCCAACAGAGAAAGGGAGGCTTTGCCCTGAAACAACTATGCTAGGAACAACAAAAAATAAATGTCCACACCCTGAAACAAAAAACACAGCAAAACACAAGGGGATGGAGGGAGGGAGGGAGTGGCTAATGCAGCAGAAATTATTCAAGCATCTAGTTGAACTTATCATAGCACTACATGTTAAATTATCACTGCTGCAGTAGCCTTCACTATATGGGGTAGGTTACCAAGTTGACAGAACAGGAGGAACAGGTGTAGGTGCTGGAGAATTCTTCTGTAACAACTCAGCATTTTCTGAGAGAGTAACATCAGTGTTCTCCCACTGTAAACACTGGCACATTCTATCAATAGTCTTAGAGAAAGAGATGCCCCAACAGGGAGAATCAGAATGTGAGTTCTCCTCTAAGTCTGAATCATAAATCTGAGGGAAAAACCCTGAATTCATCCCTGCATCTTCCTGTTAAGTTTCAGAATCTTGCATCTCTTCAGTAAAAGAGGAAGCCCTCCATCTTTTACCAGGAAAAACTTTACAAGAAGGATCAATGACCTGAATTAAGCCTTGAGACTGACCCAGTAAACTACTCTTATCTAAAGAAATTTGAGGAGTAGATGCATGCTTTTTTTTTTCTTTTTGATAGGAAGAATGGGGCTGACCATGTTACTAATGGAAGCAGCTTTTTCTTCAGGGATTATCACAGCATTCTGACACAACAGAGAAACCTTCCTCGTTCCCTCTCCCAGGAGCAACAAATGCTGGCTTTCCCTTGTCCGCTGAATCGACTCCATCAGCCACATAGGATATGACTACCCCCAGTCCACAGTGGCTGTAGGTGCTACACCAGAGAGATCCAAGGTAAAAGATGAGTGGTCTGAGGTAACTTAAATGGCCCAGCAGAGTCATCCACCTGTGGTTGAGGCAAATGTCTAGCCTGTTGTGATAGTAAAAGCTGTTTGCTTAACTTCTTAATTTTGTGGCTGAAAGGAGGACTGACCATGGGATAGATAGTCTGTTCCATGGTCAAGATGAAAATGGTAACTCTTTCCCAAGGAAGACAAGCAGGCAGTGTTGCTAAACTACCAGTCCACAAAAGTTACTTTTTTGTTGACAGAAAAACACAGTAAAAAGAACTTTCAAACACTATAGAAGTCCCATCAATGAAAAATAAACACAATTTATTCACAGAAAATATGTTTTCAGTTAGCTAACACTACTTTTAAACTGACAGAAAAAATGAGTACTCTGTGTAAAAGTATTTTACAATCTTCAGACAGTCCATTAAGACACAACATTCCAGGTTTTAACATAACTTTCCTGAAAAAGAAAGTAATGAAACATAAGTAAATATAAGAAAATGGAAGGGTTTTTCCCAAAAGAGAACTTATCTTCCCAGCAAAGGAAAGCACAAGCCATTCATCAATCCTCAAAAGCTTCAGAGGAGCATACTCTTCTGCAACAGGAAAGGTTTGAAGGGCTTTGCACCCAAACTTGTCTTTTAGCCAGTTCATCTTGAGTTGCCTGACAGTTTGGGCTCATGGAGGTGCCCTGAATCATTGGAAGCTGGCCAGCCGTTACATCCTTGGACGGATATGACCCATATAGCTAAGGCCAATGCAGCAGTGATCAATATGCAGAACACCACAGAGAACTATTATCAGGTCTCTGATCACAACCTGCTTATTCTGAGACATGGATACCAACAGTGATGGCTGGTGACTTCAAATCAAAGGGGGGGCTGCAAAAGACAGCTGAATGGGTGGGGCTAATGGGAAGGGGTACGGCCAACTGGAAAGGGGAGGAGCTATGCTTAAAACCACAAAACTGGAACTTTAATTAAATACACTGCCCTGGGTGCCAAACTGTCCTTATGAGAGTCCACTCAAGACAAAATGAAGTGTAGAAAAAATATTTCAATGCATTTGCTGCATAACAGCTTACTTAATATCTAGATGGAAACAAAAAGGTTGTGAGGCATGAAAAAATAAATTACTTTTTAAATACATTACTGGAATGCCAGTCAAAGTCAAGTATAAGAAAAACAAGCAGCACTCAACTCAAACCACTTCTCCTTGCACTGCAGTTCTAATTATAATTTATATTCAGCTTTATAAAAGTACCAGTTAACATGCTGAAAGAAGTAATCTCTGTGATATCCCCACTTGTATAAATGTTTCTTATCCAAAAAAGATCTGCTGCCTGACAACTATCGATTTGTTTCACGGGGAAAACATGATCAAATTGAAAAATGAACAGCAAACAAGAAACAAGCTCAAGATAAAGGATTACTGCACAGGTTATGGACCACACATGATAGACTGGCATTCTGTTTACTTTACAGGTAAAGCCTACAAAGATGACTGCAAGTCTCCAAAAAAGGTAATGAGCTTCTTAAAATATTGTAAACCTGTCCTTTATTACAAATACTGTCATATGCATTTCAATTACCAAGGCTTATACGTTATCTAGTTATGTAAGTATCTTCTGCATGGCAACAACAAAAAGGCTTTCAATGTTGGTATTTTTTAACAGTATGCTTATTAAAGCTTATTTGCATCTTACAATCTCAGACAAGCTTACCCAATGGTCATGAAAGCATTGCTACTTACACACAGAGCAACGTGCACTTTCTGAATAATAAGAAGCATAAATCAACAGTATAAAAATATGACAGAAAAATGGAATATTCTGCAAAATCAAGCAAGGACTGATGAAAAGCCACTGTATTACTTGTGTCTACCTTGGATGGGGGGATACTCTGCACACTTACACTGCATGCCTTGCTTGGACACATCCAGAGTCACTACATGGGGGAGTGGGGTGCAACAAGTATGTCACAATTTACAATGTCTCTGGCTGACTGTGATGGCCCTGACACATTTGTCATACCTCTTAACCTCAGAGCAAGAAATCTGGACAAAGATATACATAGAAATGGGACAAAGGCCCAAAAATAAGGACAATATTTAAATATTGCTCTTATAAACTTTCTAATAGAATATTAAGTCTTGCATTAGTATGAATTTTCTGAAGGGTAGGATATCTGAAACTCAAATATCTGTCATTATTTTCTAACTTCAGACTTTAATGATTTGCCACTAAGTTGCCAGAAAAACACAATTTTATGAAGAATGGACCAAAAATGTGATGCAAAAATATAAAATAGCCACACAATACAGTTGGGAACCCATCAAAGGAAGGAGACTTTATAATATTAGTACTGTTAACTTGAGCAGCTGACAAAATAAACAAATCTATATGCATTTCTGAAATAAAATTAATCTATAACTCTGATTATTACAGTTATTTATTAATTGTGAAACCTCCACGTTTTCTTCCAAAATTGCCATTTTGTGGAGCGATTATTAGAGAGAGAGAGCAACATTTTGAGCCAACATTGGGAACAGTTGAGAGGTTTGGATATGCCTAATTCTATAAAGCAATTTATTTGCACGTACAGCTCAACCTGTTAACAAAGGAAATCTAGACAAGGCCAAATATATTGGGGGAACATACAAACAGTACAAAAATTGCTCTTGTATAAACTTAGTTGATAGAATAAGAGGTCTTGCTTTTGCCTGCATTTTTCTGAAGGTTATGAAGTCTGAAACTCAATGTCTGTCATTATTTAGTGACTTAATTCCTAAATGATTTGCCAGAAAACCACACATTTTATGAGGAACAAACCAAAAATAAAGAAGCAAAAATCTATTAATTCTGTGAAAATCTGGGCAGTTGAGAAGTATAGTTTGGCTGGGGCTGTCTTTGAGTTTGCCGCCCTTCCCCCTCACAAAATCATGGTCGAATGGAGCCTCCCCCCCTGCAATTACTTGGCTATTTCACCCCATTTACCATAAACACTGTAATGTGCATACTGCTTTACTTCTACTATGATTTGGATTTCATTTGAAAGTTTTATTTTGCATTTTGCAGCACAAACACTAAGACATCTGCTAAACAATGCAATGCAGTCCCACAATGAAAACAGACTTAGCATTAAAACTTCTCTGCCCTTGAAACTCACATTCATTGAAACAGCATTGAAATCCACATTCAAAGAAAATACATTTGGCTAGTATAAAGATTAACTTTGGGGTGTTTTCAAATGATAGACCCCTTGCACACAAAACATGCATGTGTTGTGTGATACACCTTCCTGATTGTATTAAATTATATTCCTTGTATAATACAGTACAGTTGTTAGAGGGTGTTTAAAATCTATTGTTTTGAACATTTTTCCAGTAAATAATGAAAGAAAATGCATGCACCAATAATGGCAAAACTTCCCAATTAAGAACATTTGCATAATAAAAGTCTACTCAAACCTCTACAGTCCACCAGTATCAGTAAATATCTACAATCTCTGCAGAAGTAAAAGTCATCTAAATAATTCCACATTAAAGAGATTTGTAACTAATGAAGAGGTTGCTGCTAGCAAGCAACTTTATATTTCATTGTTTCATCTACAAATAAAGTGCCTGTATCTTCGCCAAAGAGTACATTTTCAGTACTGCAGCATCCACCTGCTGTGGGAGTAGAACCCACAGACTTCTGCATCAAAAGCAAGTACATTACCTGTTGTGTTATTAAGAATATAAGTAGACTCAGCATAAGCAACACTAAACTTCTCTTCCCCTGTATCTCTCAGCTCCTTGTAAAATCTACTCGACACTCAACTATATCTCTCAACTTCACAGCACAAGAACTCTGGAAAAAGCCAAAATTTATTGGGGTAGGGGGTGGGCAAAAGCCCAAAAACCAAGGACACATTTTAAACATTGCTTGTATAATCTTGGAAAGTTGCTAATATAAAATGTGTGACCACCATACATTTCACTGCCAAGTCTTGAACCCAAAACCCTGTGCAAAACAGTCAGAACAACATACTACTATGCCAAGTCAGCTGTTTTATGAAAGAGAGGAAGACTGAAACTTAAATGGCTACCATTTAGTGAATTCAGTTCTCACCATAGCTGTCATCCTCTTAGCACAAATCACCTGGACAAAGCCAGTAATGGGGGAATACAGCCCTCAAACATATTCAATGAATTCAGTTCTTACCATAGCTCTCAATCTTAGCACAAAAACCTGGACAAAGCCAATAACTGGGGAATACAGTACTCAAAATAGGGACAAATTTCAAATATTCATCTTATAAACTTAGAAAATTGCTAGAATAAAAGGTTTTGTGTTACTGTGTACTTTCTGAAGAATATGAAGTCTGAAATTCAAATGCCTGTCAATTTTATTTATTTAACATTTGTTGACCAGGAAAGTCTGACTTGAAACAAAAGCCAATTTTCAGCAGAGGCCCAGTGAGAAATACTGCAGACACATGTCTTTGTAACATGGGAGGAAACCAGAGCAAGCCCACACACAAACACAGGGAGGACATGCAGACTCCACACAGAAGGCACCCTAGCCAAGAATCAAACCAGAGAACCTCTAACTGTGAGGCAACAATGCTATCACTGCACCACTGCACCAACAACTATTGAAGGAATTAAAAATTCAGAAACCACAGACTTTATGAGGAACAGAACAAAATATTAGGCAAAAATCTGAAAAAATTTCACAAATAGTGGTGGGTAGGGAATTCAGGCTCTTGTTACCTGCACCCAGGGTACAGGATTCAAGGTTGAGGTATTCTCTAACCATCAGCGTATAAATCAACTGGGGCACACACACACACCCTCCATCCTGATGATAAAATATTCCAAAGCCTGCTCGTCTGCGTTTGTGCTGGAATGCACACTACCCTGTGTTTGCGAACATCCCAAGACTGCTGACTTTGAAGTTCGATCCCCTTCCAGTCTATGCGGTTAGCACCACATAGACTTCTGGGGCATCAGCAGTCTGCTGCCTTCTTTCTGAGTCCGGACTGGTAAGGCAGCAGTTTAGGAGGATTTATTGGATTGTACCATTGTGGTTCACAGCTGGGGGGGCTGCAGTCCTGCAGTCCGATATCACGAGCTGCCACTGGATGTCAAGAAATTGACATAAAAAGTGAAGCATGCTCTCACACAGACACACACACGTACATACACAACATGTTTTGTCATAGAAATAGTATGCTGTTATATTTTAAACATGGCTTAGCAAGCACAAAGGCAGTTTATTACATCAACTATTCTATTTCATGGCTCACACAAATACAGAATCAGAGTAGCATGACATATGCATATGTTATGCAATAAAGTACCATCATCTTGATATCATATCAAGACTATGTACTAAAGTTTATCACTTGATACCACGTTATAAAGCTATATATCTGAATTCCAAATGCCCTAAGGCCTTCACAAAATATAGGAAATATATTAATAGATTCATAGGTAAGTACTAGGCTAGCTGCCCTTGAAGGTCATTTTAAGCCTAGCCAGTTTCCCTTTTTGTGCTTGAAATAACCTAGTCCAGTCAGTAATACAGGGGCCTTACTCATCCCATAGTAGATAATTAGTAGTAAATCCATCAGTTATGGTTTGGAGGATCCCATGTATGCCAGACACATTTTACCTCTTAGAAGTCTGTAGAATACTAAGTATAGTGACAGGGCATGTTATTTAGGCCTTTATTTCATTTAATAAGGTATTTCTGTGTTCCAGATAATTTATAACCACAAACAAAATCAGATTCTTCTCTTAAGTGATGGCATAATGTTAGTGTTCACTTCCATAAAATAAAAGCCATCAGATGTAAATGGAAGTTATTTCCTTAACATAACACTGGATCCTCTTCATCCTTGTACATCCAATATGAATATCAGGACATGAGCTGATTGGCATATCTGATGTGGCTTTCTCCTAGCACTCCTAACCTTGGCTTATTCAGAAATATTGCCTATAATTTTCCTGTGCTCTTTCTGCCCTCATATCAAGTTTAGCAGCTAAGAACCAATAATACTGGAAGACAATAACATGCAGATATGAATAGGAAAGGGGAAACAGAGCTTCAAGTTGGTCTGCCATGTACCTCTAGAAAGGTGACAGTTTAGAAGGGGAAGAGAGAAGTGATGTTGTATTGTATAGAATAATAGGAAAAGAATCCAGCATTTTGGCCAATACATAATTTCTGTATCTTACATAATCATTATCATCATCATCATGTCTGCCCAATCTGACTATTGGGGTAGAATTCCAGACATCCTAAATTGTCTGGTAGCAAATTGACAAGATACCTCTGAGAACTATAGGTCCAAAGGAGGCTTTGGATATAGAAATAATATTTAGCTTGTAGTGCTTGGCAAAGGTGTGCAACATAGGTCTTGTAGCTGCTTCAAAAATTTCATCTACAGAAGAATTCCTGAAAAGACTGTAGAAACTGAAACAGACTTTGTTGAGTGAGCTATAAGTTTAGTTGTCAATGTTTTATTTCTTGAAGAGTATGCAAAGGATATGCAATCATGAAAACCATCTGGACAGAGTTATTTAGGAAATCTTTGACCTAGCCTGCAAAGAAAAAAAATGTTATAAATAGTTGAGGATCATTTCTTACTGCATTGGTTCTGTGAAGATAAAATCTTATGTTATCAGTGCACATCCAGTATGTGCACAAAATACACTCCTCTTTGGAGTGATTAGGGCAGAATACAGGCAGATAAATGGGCTTATTGACATTTGTCTCTGATGCAGCTTTGAGAACAAAGGATATTTTTTTCTTAGTGATAGTATGTCCTTGTGAAAAACAGACACAGAGGAGTATAAGACAGAGCTTGTAATTCAATAATTCATCTAACTGACATGATGGCTACAAAAATAATGTTCTCCAAGACAGGAATTTAAACTCTTCAGATAAAGCTGGCTTAAAGGGAGCTTTAGTTAAGGATTCAGGCTCAAGGTCCTAAGGTTCATAGGTTCATAGGTAGGTACTAGGCTATTTGCGCTAGGGCCTTTATAAGCCTAGCCAAATGGTACCCTGGATTTCACCACCCAAGAAAATTATTTTCCTGTACCCCTGTCGAGCAGAGCCACAGAAGTGATCCCCAGGGTGAATTTCCTATCTCCCATCCAGTCATCAAGATTTTTCTTGAAGAGTGCTAATGAGGAGCTTTGTTTGCTATAGATAGGTAGTTTGTTCCAGGGTATGGGAAGTCTCTGGGGCAGGAATCTATCCCCCCAGCATGTTCTGTTTATTGTGGTGACAAGGTTTAGGTCTATAGACCATGTAGCTCGAAGGGATTGGGATTTCTTTAAGTGGAGCATGTCCAATAGCTCTGGGTTTGACATAGCTTCGTATGTTAGGCAGAGATCGCCGCTGAGTATGCGATATTCAACAGAGTAAAGCCGGAGTTTTTTGAGACGATCTACGTACGGCATCTGTTTGAGACTGGTAATCCTCTTTGTGAGGTATTTCTGCGGCCTTTCCAGTTGTTGTAGATGTCTTGTGAGGTACATACCAAAAGGGGCATTGTACTCTATAATGGGTCTAATGAGTGATGAGTAGAGGGGAACAATGACCTCTTTTTTCCTGGATAAGAAACCTTTTGTGATGAGGTGTGCCATGTAGATGAATTTCCTGACTACTGTGGCAATGTGATTATCAAAAGAGAGACTACTGTCCACCTGTATCCCAAGGTCTCTTATCACACTTTTGGTGTTAAGTAGGTGAAAGACTGAGCAATTGAAACCAGATTTGCCTGGGCCAAAACAGGGCAATGAGAATCACTGTGACTTCACATACCAATTCTTTTTATAAGAACCTGGTGATTAGGGGAAAAGAGGGAAAGACATACAGAAGCTAAGAGGCCATTGACAGACTAGAGAATTTCTGGGTGGCTGCCCCTTGGGATGGAACAGGATGAAGTAGTTCCTGCGTTTGGTGCTGGACAGGGAAGCAAAAAGGTCACAGCAAAGCTGGCCCCAGTAACTGAAGATTTGTTGTCTTACTATGTAGTTGAGATACTACTCATGAGGCATGAGGATGGACCTGGTGAGCCTGTCCACTAGGCAGTTTGCTTTCTCTGGGATATGTATTGGGATGAGAAAGTAGTGTAAAGCTATCTCCATCTGCAATATCCTCATTGCGATCTCCTTCAGATAAGATCAGGTTCCTCTTAATTTGTTTATTTTCCATACTGCTGACAAAAATGCCTGACTGTATGGATGTCATTCTGATAGGGAGGAGGTTCTGAAATTCCCATAACCCAAGGAAAACTGTTCCCTATTTCCAGGAATCTGATGTGAAGATTGGTCTCTATTTCTGTCCATGTCCATTGGACCGGTATCCTTTTGTAATGCCCCCCACCCACCCACCGCAGACAGGAGTCATCCATGCTGACTGTTGCTGAATGCCAAGGAAGATCCAAGGGCCTTACCACTGTTACCACTGCAGAGGTCACACCAATTAAGATGACACCAGCAAAATAAGGTTATGTGTACAGGAGCTGAGAAGGGATTTGATATTTGGTATCACTGAACACTGAGCATCCATTGTACAATTCACATAAATAAACATCCGTGAATGACCATCGCGATGATTAAAGCCATCAATCCATGAATTCTGGGACCAAAGAGGTTGGTAATATGCATTGATCTAAAAGGTATCAAGTCATGGTTCTGAGAACTTGAATCCTGTTGGAAGAAAAACTCACAATGCAATTTGTTGTTTCAGATAGCATCCTATGATGATAATAGATTGAGTAAGGTAAAGATAGAATTTGTTGTAGTTCACAGAAATAACTGAAGGCAGGCAGGCCTTTAACAAGTAATCTCTGGCTCAATACAAGAGGCTCTTTTGTTGTTACAGGGAGCAGCCAATTATCTAAGTAGGGAAAAGTACAGTTGTGTAAGAATACTAAATCTTGATAGCAAGGGAGGAGGATTAGGAGCTATAGTGCAACATTTCACAGGAGGATTGCTCTAGCAAAACTTGATCTGACCCTAGAAAAGGAGTCACTCTTGTAATGCTTTCAAAAGATGAGCAAGTAGCTGCCTTTAAAATGAACCTAGAGTCCAGCCCTTTCCAAAATGCTGTAGAAATGGGCCTTACCCTTCTTAGACAAGAGTTGACTATGATGAAAGTGGCAAAAATAGACAGAATTGGATAACTATCTGGAAATTGTTTGTTTTGACACAGGTTTGTCTTTTTTTTCCTTCCATCAAATGAAATTAAGAGCTGGTCCAAAGCTCTGAAGTCCTTTGTTCAGTCAGTGTAATATCTGATTTGCCCGTGGGCATCCAGAGAATGAAGAATCCTTTCTCCTTTATTTTTTAGTTAAGGAAATAAAACTGGGAGATGGATGCATTGATTTAAGGTAACATACAAAACCACCTTAGGCATAAAGGAAGGCTTGGCTCTTAAGGGTACCCTTTCCCTATTAATGATAAGGAATGTTTGTGTCATCATAAGAGCATGCAACTCAAATACTCATCTAGCCAAAGTTAGAGCAATGAGAAGAGCAGTCTTTCATGTCAAGAATCTCAAGTCTTACTAATGAGATGGTTCGAATGGTAGAAGAGTGAGTTTCTCTAGAACAAAATTATTATCTTCAGGAATGGGCCACCTATGTTCTTGGTGGCCAGATATGAAGAACCCCTTTCAAAAACTGAGTCAATCACTTTTATCAAAGTTTTATGCTTTTTATGAGTCAGATGTGGCTGTATGAGGAAGCTAAGCCCAGATCTATCATTGCTTTATTTAAATCCTTAGGTATATGGTTTGCTAAGAAAATACTAAGAAAATGTAGCCTGATTCTAATAGTTTAGGGGAAGGAATAACAAATAATACAAACATTAACTATGTGATTCTTTTCCAAACAAAATGGGTAAGATTTGTAAGCATTTCTAAATGAAATCTGTCTGACACAGATTATGTGATCATTTTCTTTTACACATAAAAAAATTGTCAAGAATGGAAGGGATTCTCCAAAGGGTTACTTATTTGCTGAACATTTCAATCTCAAAGACAAGCTCTGAACTACTGGAAATGCAGAGAAGACAATATCAAACTTAATCTTCCAATGGCAAGAAAACTCTGAGATTTCATGCCCATACAGCTGCCTTTATATGCCTGTACTTTGTTGCTTCAACATATGTATGTTGAGCATAGAAGTAGCCCAAAAGCTTTTCTATTATGGTTGAATGTCTGATCCTTGTCAAGATATGCCCCATATAGATATATGCTATTCAAAAAGTAATCTAATGAACGTCACTCAGATCCCACTTAGTCACAGATGGGCTGCAACTATCGCTATGCTCTTGGTGAATATACTGGGCAAGGGGCTATGGTGAGACCAAAGTGGAGCTCCAAACTGAAAAGGATTGGCTGCCAGCCAGAATCAGAGAAATTGCCTGGTTGTTTTGCCAATTTTGATATGGAGGTAGGCACCCTGGAGGTCTATTAAGAACATACAGTCATTTACCTACAGACAGGTAAAGTTACTTTCACTGTGACTATACTGACTGATGTCTTCTTGATGTAAAAGTTTAGGTTACTGAAATCTAGGACTGGCCTGAGGTCCTGTTTTTTTTTTTTTTTTTTGGAATAAGTGGGACTTTTTGAATGGCTTGATTTTCAAAGACAGTTGTGATAATCGTTCGTTTTGCTGAATTTTGTTGAGAGGGTAAAATGCCTGGGAGCACATATTGCTCTTCACCTGTGGGTTGAGGGGGTATTCTATATCTCCAATACTCAGAATAACACCAAATGAGTTGTTCCAAAAACAGTGCAGAAGACTCATTGTGGAGCAATCAGCTCTAAGACTGTGTTAATGCCTACAGCCTCAGCATCAGCATCGAGTGAATTATATACAAAAGTTTTAGTGCCAAGATAAAAGTACCAGTCCGCAACAGCACACAGGCTACTTTGCTTTTCCACCCTACCCTAATATTATATTTCCTACATACACATTTCACTTGTGACTCTTATTCTAAAACTTTCATCATTAGTACCTTGCTGGCTTCTCTACATACAGTTATGTTTCTTGTTTCCTACTTCCCTATATTCATTTCATTTTTAGCCCCATTCTCAACTATCATTCTCCCTCCCATACTGCTTTGCACAATATCCATTCATAATCAAAGCCCTCACTAACAGTAACTATCTGTTCCACATTGTATCTTTTACTTTTCCCAAATAAACTCTCATTTATTCTTATTTTGACTATGTCATTATACTCTAGCCTTTCATATCACTTTATTCCTTAAGTGCCACAGAAGATATCAGGACAGTAAAATACTTCTCTCCTTACCTGTCTTCTACTAGGTTTCAGCATTCACCATCACTGAATCTCCTACTACACTGTAGCTTCTTGTTTCCTTCTTCATTGCTACTTCCCCACTACCTGACATCTATAAAATACAGATTCCTGTACTTAATTATGCTACTATTCAGCTTATCCTCTATTCTTCACCTCCTACTGTGCTATCCTTCACCCTACCACGACTAAATAATTTCTCTTGAAATCTCTCCAACTCTGTCCCACCACCTATCCATACTTCCTCTTTACACTATCCACACATTGCACCAAACCTATTTAATATTACCCTTCACATTTATTCCAAATATAGACTGATTAACTGCACTTCAACTCAAACCAAAACAAAATTAAGTCAAGAATCCTCTCCAGAAAACAAGCATACATAATTCCCCAAAATATTAAGAACCTGGCCCCACCTATCACAATGAACACAAAGATAATTCTCTCCCACACACCTCTCTAACCCAACAACAGCCAATCCCCAGACCTGGAGATCTAATTTTTACTGCAATAAATTTTAGAAGCATAAGAAATAAAACTGCTGAACTATATGCCTGGATAACCCAACATAAATCTGATATTCTCACTGCAACTGTAACATGGCTTAAATCCAGCATAAACAACTCTGAAGTTATACCTCCTGGTATAATAACATCCATAATAACTGTATAAAGAGGAAAGTTAGTGGCATTGCTTTAATATTTCTTAACACCTACCAAATTGTCCCTTACAGCAAGCCAATACGAAAATTCAGTTCAGCAGAGCTCATTATTGCTTTCCTCAAAATAAGTAATTATATATATTACTGTCCTTCACATCCCTTCTGGTGACAATAGCTATATTGGAAGATACCCTAAATTGGATATCCATAACATTTTCACAAGAAAAAAATACTACTACTAGGTGATGTGAATATTGGTTGGACATAAACTCCCCTACATCTACTATAAACTTACATGGTTTCACACAGCTAATTAATAGCCCCACACATTATAGCAAGACATCAAATTCCCTATTAGACTGGGTCCTAGTATCAGACCCTAGCAAATACTCCACCACAGGTACAATGTCAGACTTCCTCAATGATCATCTCCCAGTCTGTATGAACAGGCAACTCAGGCATCCAGTTAAACAGCATAGTTATAAACCAAAAATGCAACTCATTACTACACAATCATCTATTAACTGGAACTTCCTAAAAATCTTCCCCTTAGATGATACTATATATGAATTCAATACAACTTTTCTAAATATGCTAAATATCCTTGCACCTGCTAAAAGGAAGAGACTAAAATCAAATAATGCAATTTGGCTATCCCAAAAGAGTTGAATGCCAATGCAGGATAGCAAGAAAAGATGGACCCTGGGATTCACTAATACCTACACTAAGTGTACACCCTTCTGAGTGAACAGACAACACAGACATAATGCACATCTTCTTTATCATAGTTTTAGTTTACCTACTGATATTCTTGCAGCTTCAAATATTGGCAGGGATTCATAAAGTTACCACTAAGTGTAGACTACATGTACACTTAGTGTAATCTTTCTGAGTGACCAGAAATCACAAAAAATGTGATAAGAATGTTCTTGAATACATATTGTACACACTTGGCATACACTCAGTGTAGGCTTTATTGAAGCTGGCCAGAAAGAATGGCAAAAATATAAAACATCTCAATATCTTGCAAACTTCAGAATGCTTCACAATCATAATAAAAATAAATAAAGACAAAAACTACACTATAATAACTTTAAAAGTAATACTAAATACAATCCTAAAGATTTTGCATATCCATGAAAGAAATCTTACATCACAGTCAAAAAATGTAACCCAAACCCCTCTCCCAATAACTCACCACTCAAAACTGCAATAAAGTTCAGCTCTTATTTTATAGATACTACAGCATCTCTAACCAGGGATTCCTCAACATTTAATCCCAAAACAGTCACATATCATGACAATCCATTTTCATCTTCAAGCCTGTGTCCAGACCCTATATAAAACTTAAACCATGCTCTTCTTCATCTGATGACCTTCCAAGTGAATACCAAAAATACCCGCCAAAAGCATTGCCTATCCTGTCTCAATCCTTATAAATATGTCAATCCAGGAATCCGACATTCCCTGTCTCTGGAAAAAGTCACACATTGTCCCTCTGCACAAAGAAGGAAATTCAAGAGACATTAATAACTTTAGACCTATAGCAATCTTAACTCCCCTCACCAAAATACTTGAAAAATGCATTAAAAACAATTGCTAGACTATCTCCTATAGGAAGAACACCTATCCCCTACACAACATGGCTTCCATCCTTCACATAGTACTAGCAATGCCTTTCTAACCTACATAGATACTATCAATAAAGCTAGAGATAACAGCAAAGTAGTTTCTTCCTTATTTCTAGACTTGTCTAAAGGCTTCAGCACAGTTTGTCACAGCAAACTTTTACTTCAAATGGCCTCACTAGGTCTATCTCAGCCCACCTCTCTGTGGCTGAAAATCTACCTGTCCAATTAGTCAATAAAATTGCACTACATGCTCTCTCCTTACCTCCCAGTCACTACTGGTGTACCACAAAGCGCTATCCTGGGTCCCCTCCCTTTGACATTTTCACCAACACCCTCTATACATCTACACAACAGGTCACCCTATACACTACACAGATGATTCCATTCTCATTTGCACATCTGACAATGTGGTACATCTCCAAAAATTACTCAGGAAGCTTTAACAGCCACTGAAACATGACTCTGTAACTCACAACTCATGCTCAACCCAAAAAAGGCCAAATTACTACTTTTTCCCCAAATCCCTCTCTCACGAGAAAACTAAATTTAAAGACTTCTCTCTTGATAATACAACCATTGAAGTCACTTCTCATAGCAAATTATTAGGGGTGATAATGGATGATAAGCTTACATTTGACCTGCATATACAAAATTGGATAAGAAAAACTCATCAAAACCTAGGGATGCTTTACAGAGCCAAAAAACTTTCTCACCAAAGCAACTAAAACTACACTTGCCACTACTTATATCTTCCTCACTCTTCTTTATGGCACAACCATCTTTACTAACCTCCAGGCTTCCCAAAAATTAAAACTTGAACAATGCTATAACAAAGTTGCTAAATTTACAGCAAATACCCTTTTCAGAACCCATGACTGTATAGCACTAAAAAGCCTAAATTGGTTAGAATTGCCTCATCAACTAAAATATGCACAGCTTCTTACCACCTATAAAATGATCCAAAATCCATCTGCTTGTCCAGCTTTAAAAAATATTCTACACAACTATGTTTCCAGTCGGTCATTGCAATCCAGTGATCAAAAACTCCTGTCTGTCTACAACCCTATCAAATCTGCTGGAAATTGTCTATACTCCTACAAGGTTGATCAGGCCTGGAACTCCTTACCTGTATCTATCAGGTCAATATCTTTCCTCCCATCTTTCAAAACCAAGTAAACAAATAAGTCAGCTCACCAAGAGAACAGCTGATAAAACTGGAAACAATAAAATGAAATAAACTTGTTGTTCTGCCACATGTAGGAGTCCTCTGAATTAAAATCTCTGACAAGAAATGTGTTTATTAAGCAAATAAAATCGGAAAGTATGGCTGCATATCGGACAAATGCTTTCGAAAAAATGCCTTCTTCAGATCCATAATCAACTCTTAAAATGAGTACAAATGAATGGAACCTGTCAGCCAATCAAATATTTTCATCATTTCCTAAGACTGCTACCCTTTAATAAGGGTTTTAAAGAGACCATGATATTCAGGTCAGGTTGCTTGTCAGCTCTTAAGTTCACTATCCATCTCAATTCTATTATTTCAGTTTTATTTTTGATATCTCCACCTCTTTTGCTAAAATCCACCTTCTCTAAGCAGGTGAATAAAAATTTATGAGTATGATATGTGTGTACATGACATGCTAAAGCATTTGTTCTCACATCCAATCAGATATCACTATAATGTCGCAAAATCCTTTTTTTAAATAATCTATTAGTCTTTCCTACATAGAAAGCCAAGCAGCTATCACATCTCGCTACATAAATTAAATCCTTTGAATTGCAGTCCACATAATTATTTGTCTCATACTCCAGTTTACTGATGGGGTGTATAAACCAATGACCGCTATCTATGTACGAACAAGCTTTGCATCTGTGACAGGGAAAGGTACCTCTCCTACTAATCAAATCCTTTTTGACATCTTGAGTTTTCTGGCATAAAAGCCTCTTTAAATTGGGCTTATTTTTAAAAGTGTATCTTGGATTGTCGCCCGTTATTGATTTAATTTTGTCATCCGTCATTAAAATTTTCCAATTGTCTTTTATGAATTGAAATATAGAAAAAATGTCATTACTATATGTCAACCTGCATCTAATGCCAGTTTGATGTCTCCTTCGTGATTCTATTGATCTTTGTTCTTGTCTAAAGAAATAATGGTTCCCTTTTGTTCCCCTTAACTCCTAAACATTATTTAGTCCTTTTTCTATAGTATATCTTGCTTCTTATAGCCATGGCCTTATAGATCTTTAGCTATGTTATTACATTCCATTCCATGATGTTCATCTTTTGTGCAAAGCCTGGATGCTCTTAAGAATTGCCCTTTCACTATGTGTATAAATATATGAGCTGGATGCATGCTAGTTCTATGTAAGATGTAATTGCGCTTGCATTCCCATCACTGTCAATTGAAACTCAGACATCTAAAAAAATCAATCTCCCTGTCAGAGCAACACATACCAAATTCAAGAAAATATGTGGTGTTATTTATGTATCTCACAAATTCAGTTAAATTCTCTTTGCTACCATTCCATAGGATAAATATATCATCCACAAATCTTCCATAGTAGACAATATTCTCACTCCAACTGCCATTTTCCCGTGCACTAAAGACATACTCTTTCTCCCAAAATGCCATCACTAAATTGGCATACGTGTTGGTACATGGCGTATCCATGGCCACACCCCATTTCTGCCAAAAGCATTTATCTCCATAAACAAAGATGTTGTTCTCCAGCACAATTCTGAGTAATGAACATATCCTCAAAATGGTATTCCTATCAAACATCTGCTGCATATTTAGTATCCTGTGTATGGAACCTATACCAAGATAATTCGGTATGGCTGTAAACAGACTTCTTACATCCAATGTTACCAACTTAAGATCACTATTACTTTCTAAATCATATACTGCTTCTTGTAGCAATTGAAGAAAGTGTGCCGTATCCTTAAGCACAGTGTCAATTCTTGTTAGGACTATTTTCATCTGATCTTCTATGTAAATAGAAATCAGTTCTATTAGCTATCCTCTTCCGGACACTATAGGGTTAGAAAATGTACTTCAGTTCTCAGAAGTTAAGAAAAGCAGGAGCAGTAATGGAAGTATACAGAATGGTTAGGTGCCCTAAATAAGCAATCCAGGCCAACAGAATGGATGAAAAAAGATCACTGTTGTGAAGAAAGACAAGATTTGCATTTGTATTGATCCACATAATCTAAAGTATTTAAAGAGAGCCTTGTATATTGCTTACAGCATAGTAAGCTGTCTCAAGAATGTCAAATGCTAAGTGTCCCTGTGATACAGAGAGCTAATACCCTAACTGTGGTCCTGATGATCTATGTTCACTTTATGGTATGGGCATTGGAGGGGCTGCAGCTGAGAACAAGAGCAAAGGGACAATGTCAGCTTGCCCATCAAGGGGAAAGGGAGGTAGCCTAGGCTCAATGCAACATGCAGTGAACGAGTCTGGCAAGTTCTGTGTTGCATAAGCTGTTAGCTGCTTAGTCAGGAGGTTGCTCATGCACTGAAGGACAGTGACTGTAGAGGCTGCAAGCCTACTGTGAGGTGCAGGAGTTAAGGTACACTTCCCAGCAGCAGTGTGATGATGCACCAGTGTCCTTCATCACCTCACTGGCCTTAGATGGGGGTCAGATTGAGGTGGGGTAGGTTAAGGCAAGTCTGATAGGCCTAGTGAACAAGAAAAGGCGCTGGTAGACGCTGATGGCCAGCTGCAAGAAGAAAAGAAAAATGCCAAATGCTATATTTTTCTCAATTCTAGATGCAAAATAAAATGTATGCAATTACCAAAATGACAGATGTGTAAGAATAGGCCCATCCTTGCTAACTTTTTCAATTAAGGCCATAGGCATTAGGATCACTTAGTAATTCAAACTTTCCCAAGCTACTAAGTACTTTGCCTTCACCACAACACATTGTATTTTTTCTCTAAATATGAGGTTAGCCACAGTAATGAAAAATTATGATACAAGAAACCTTCTTATCCAAGATCAGGGAAAATGGGCAGTGTCATTATAGAAGATGGACCTCCTCTTACAACTATATTACTACTTTAAGTATGTAACATTCATAACTGACAAGACTACCACCATCCAAGATTACTTATGGAAAGAGTTCCCAGCTCTTTCTGCTGGGCGGACCTTTACAAAAATGTGTCCTTGATCTCAGTTGCCTCAAAAATAAGACCTGGATCTGAAAATGAAATCCAGCTGCACAGCACACGTGTCATTAAAAACTGGATTTCTGAAAAAGCCTGTTGAGGTACCATATGGTTTGATAGAATATGCCTTAGTGACTTGAAACAATAGCTTATTATACTTAGTATAACCTAAATTTAACACAATCTGTCAGTTCCATTTTTATTTTATTTATATATTTTGTTTGTTTGCCGGATAATGTCCAACTGGGCATGAGGCCCATTTTCAGCAGAGGCTCCATACATACAAATAAACAGTATTAAACCATCACATTGAACACATATTAATCAACAATGTACAATGCAAGTCAGTAAAGAAATTAGTTATATAACAATAATTAGTATATAATTAACAAATAAATTAAATTTAACAAAAAATGGCACAGTTAATAATAAAAACTGGATGCATGAGTTAATAGTGAAAACAGTGTGATACAGTAATTGGAAGATAGAGAAATGCAGTCTATATAACAGTTAAAGCAGTATATGCATATACATTCCTAACTGAAACTGAGCGTAGAATCAAGATAGCCTTCAGCAGTTAATAGTTGTACCTGTGCGAATGAGCTAGTTAAGGGTAATGTAAGTGAGTAGTAGGTAGCTTAACCAGGAGTATGGCAGGAGCAGAGCCAATGTCTTGCTAGATGTTCCTTAAGGAAGTTTTTAAACTCATGAATGCTGGGGTTTTTAGCCATAGGTTGAGGAAGAATGTTCCACAGTTTGGCAATTTTACAGGAAAAAAGGGCAGTGCCTGTGTGTTGTGGGCTTGGGTAATCTTTAACAATAGTTTATTTGAGGATCTTAGAGCTCGAGGATTGCTGCTGGATTGGACTAGATTGGTGAGTGCTGGGCAGTTGCTAGGTTTGTGAATTATATTGTGGGTTATGGACAGTTGGTTAAATGTTAGAAGGTTTGGTAGTTATAACCATTTAAGTTGGGAGAGTACAGAGAAGTAGTGGGTTCTGTAAGGCTGGCCTTTGGCAAACTTGGCGATTTTGTTGTAGCATGATTCCAGATTATTTACGTCACATTTATGAAAGTTTGTAAATACTAGGAAGCCATAGAGGTGGGTGGAGAGTAGATATGTGTGGGCAGTGGCTAGTCTGGCGTTGTCTGTAAGGTATGTTTAATTCTGTAAAGGGTCCCAAGTTTGAACTGGACTTTTTTGATGGTGAGGGAGATGTGGGTGTCAAACCTTAGGTTATCATCGATTGTGACACCTAGAAGTTTGGTTTGGCTGGTGGAAATCTATTTTGGTTCCGTTTGTGGAAAGGATAGAAAGTGGAGTCAGACATGTTTTGGGTTTATTGTAATAGAAGACAATTAACTTGGATTTGTTGGGGCTAAGTGTGAGTTGATGGCTAGTGAGGTAGTTTTCTATGTCCTGGAAAGATTTTTGCATTTTTGTTTGTAGGTCCTGGGGGTTGGGAGCTATGCAGATTAATGTAGATTCATCAGCATATTGGACTATGGAGGCTAGTTGGGTTGAAGAGCTGAAGTTGTTAGTAAAAACTGTAAAGAGAAGGGGGCCAAGTATGGATCCTTGGGGTACACCAACAGTGATGGGTAGAAGGGAGGACAGGGTGTTCTCCAATTTGGTGGCTTGCTGACAGAGAGGTAACTATAGAACCAGGACAGGGCTGCTGTGTTGAGGCCATAGGATTATAGTTTATTTAGTAGGATTTGGTGGGAGATGGTGTCAAATGCTTTTGACATGTCAAGGAATATGAAGGAGACCATTTGGCCTCTGTTTATACGATCTTGAATGGTGTTTGTAAAAGATAGCAGGGCAGTACTGGTGCTATGTTTTGGCCTAAAGCCATGTTGTGTGGGGGATAGGAGTTTGTGATTAAGGAGATAGGCAAGGAGTTGGGAGTGAATGCTTTTTTTAAGATTTTGGCTAGAGGGGAGAGTATGGCTATAGGACGGTATTTAGTTAGATCCTCAGAGGGGCCACCTTTGTGTAGGGGAATGATGTGGGATATTTTCCATAGATGGGGTACATATTGTTCAGAGATAGAATGGTCGATTGGGACTAATACGGGATAGGCGATTGAGAGTGCAGAAATTTTAAGGAATTCATTAGGTAATTCATCAGCTGATAGACAGCATGGCTTGAGTTTGGAAAGGAGAGATTTAATGTAGTTTGTCTGGATTGGGGTTATAGAGAAGGGGATTGGGGAGTCAGAAGAGGAAAGGGGTACAGTGAAAGATTTATTAATTGGATTACCAAGAAGAGATGTGATTGAGTTAATGAAGTGGGTATTAAACTGTGTAGCTATTGGGTCTGAATCCTTGGAGATGGGGGGGGGTAGGGCTACAGCCTAGGTTGAGAAGATTGTTAATGTTTTGCCAATATTTTCTGGGGTAAAATTGGTGGGTTTGCTGATCTGAAAGGAAATAGTTTTGCTTGTCTAGTTTTATCTGTCACTTTATCTGGTTATGTAGCTGCTGATATGTTGTGTGGTGTATGTTATTGTGGTAAGTGGACTATGCCCTGTCTCTTTGCTTCAGAAATGCTAGGGCATATTTAGATAGGCAAGGTATGTGCCTAATTTTTGCTCTTATTTCTCTTGTGGGTGCTAGATGTTTGAGTATTTTAAGAAAGGTATTGTTGAAGTAAAGGACTGCCTGATCAAGTGAGAGGTTTCTAAGATGTGACCAGTTATTTTGCTGAAAAAGATGGTTGAAAGTGGAGAGGGAAAAGTTTTTTTTGTTCCTGATAAATGTATATATTGTGTTGGTTTTTGTCTGAGCTCGTTTTCTGTACAGGATGGTAGGTGAGTGGTCACTGAGGGAGTCTGGAAGGCAGCCTGCTAAATAACCTAGATTGGATCTGTTAGTTAGTATCCAATCTAGTGTGGACTGCTTTTTAGAGGGTTTATCTAGCTGGGTCAGACAGGATATGGTTTGGATGAAATTGATAAGATTTAAGAAATTGGAGGGGCTGTCTGTGTTGCAGGAATGCCATTCCAGGTTAAAATCATCCAGGATAATGGTTTCCTGGCTAAAATTAGTTGATGCCCAGGCGAGAAGATTCTCAATTATGGGTAGGTTGTTGCCGGGGGTGGTAGGTGGTTATGATAATAATAGATTTGTTAGGGTTTATTACTAGGCATGTTGTTAGGATTTTGGAGTTGGGTAGGTCAGGAGAGGCACAGTTCAATAGTTCCAGTTTGAGTGTGTCTTTATACATAATAGCGACACCACCGTCCCTTTTGTTTGGTCTGTCTAATCTAATTATGTTATATGCTTTTGTAATAATTTACTTGTCTTTGATATGGGGCTTTAGCCAGGTTTCGGTTATTGCTGCAATGTCAGGTAAGTAGGAGTTAAGGGTTTCATGGAATGGTGGTGGTTAGTAGTATGTTGAGGAGAGATTGGTGGAGGGCTGGGTGAGGAAATGGTTGGGTAATGAGGCATGTGGATGAGAGGGCCAGGGTTGGGTGGATGTCAGCCTGGAGTTTAATTTGTGTTATATTGTATAGATTGAGTTGTCTGAATTTATTGGTAAGTTTTACATATCTGTGAGTTGAAGGGTAAGTCCTATGTGTAGGTAAATGTTTGAAAGGTAGGAGGAGAAAGGTAGTTGTGTTGTAGAGCTGAGAGATAATAGGTGCATATGTGTGGGTGTGGCTGTTGGAGGAGGAGGATAGAGGGAGAGTAGGTGATTGAAGGTGAATGATGGTGCATGAGTGGAGGGAGGTGGAGCTAAGCAAGATGTATAGTATGTGGAGTAGGAGAGTATTGGCTAGCAAAGAGTTAAGGTGAGACATAGTGGATGGTTGAAAAGGTGTGTTGTGGAGGTGAGGGGAAGGGGAAACATATCAGTGATAAATTTGAATTCTTTGTGTTCCACAGATTTCTGTGAAAAATAAAAGAAAGAATATATTTTTTCTGCATGGACTTGATTTTGTCCACATATAATAGTTCCACTGAAAGTGAACATATGTGTGAATGAAGCACCTCCCAGAATTAGACAGGAAACTGAACAGGCAAATGAGTATACTGATATAACTGACTCAGTTGAAATTTAGGCAAAAAAGTAGGACTGATACTAAGCGAAACTCAATCTCTGTGAAAAAAACAGATGAAGAGATTCGCCGATTAAAACAAGGAAAGTACAGCTGCATACATTCCACTTACCTGTAACAGTAGATCATCGAACATGCTGCCTTACTGGTATCAGGGAGATAGTGCCAGTAAAGCACTATTACCCATATGTCAGTAAGGAAGATTTATGGGTAGTAGTACTCTGCTTCCCTCCCTCTGGTAATCTCTCAAAGCTTATAACTTTATCCACTACCTGTCTGTGAGTGTGAAGAACCAATCACCTGGCAGGATCAGAACAGACCTTCAAACTCACAGACAGGACCCTTTCTGTTTTCTAGGATCTGACTGGAAGAGCAGATGGAACAAAACCTTTGCAAACCGTCACTCTTCCATACCAAACATCACACACATACACATCAAAAAAGGTTACTGAACCAAACTCAATAGCAGCTCCTACAACCAACTAACCAACCAACAAAAAGGAGGATGGTGGATGTGTACTGCCAGTAAAGCAGTGTGTGTGCTGTATGAACATCTACTGCTACAGGTAAGTGGAACTTATGCAACTGTATTATGTTCAACAAACATACTGCCTTATTGGCTTATAGGTGATTTCCAAAGCTTACTCAACCTGGAAGGAAAGAAGGATAAGGATCCAGGAGCCCCTGGAAAACAGTCCTCATGAAGCCTGCACTGGATATAGAAATGCATCCAATTTGTAGTGCTTTATGAAGCTGAGGACAGAGGACCAAGTTGCTGACTCTAGAATACTTCTAGAGTCCACTCCTTTTCAAACTGTCACTGATAAGGAAAAGCCCCCGGTGAAAAGTAACTTTACCTTCACTGGATTTGCCTCACCATGGTGAATGTAACAAAAAATAATACCAGAGAGCAATCTGCATGCAATGAATTGCTTAGACACAGGCTGACCTTTCTTTGCCCCAGAAAAGGAAATGAAAAGCCTTTTGGCTTTTCTAAATAGCTTTCTTCTGTCAAGGCAGTAGCTGAGCTACCTATGCACATCCATGGTATAAACATCTATCCCTTATTCTTAGGTTTCAGAAATAACACGGGTAGTTTAAAATACTGGTAGAAAATGAAGACTGAAAACACTTTCTGACTGAAAAAAAGGATAAGTGTATAACATAACCCTATCCCTGTGGAAAATCAGCTAAGTTTATCCCATTATGAGAGCTTGCAGCTCAGAAACTCACCTTGCAGATATCAGAGCAATAAGCAAAACATTTTTCCACATTAAGAGCTTATGATCAGTGTTAGCTACTGGTTCAAAAGATGGTAAGGTCATTTTTTCAACAACATGGTTGAGATCCACAAAGGAGGAATTTCCTTGTAAACTGGTCTCATATGGAATACTGTTTCCATGAACTGTCTTACCAAAAATGAAAGAAAGAAAGAAAGAAATCCATTGGCAGACAAGGACAGATGAGCACTAAATGCACCTTAATGGACACATATGCTAATCCATCCTGAAGTATCTCACACCAACATTTCAAGACCAGAGGGATATTAACCAGAACAGACCATCTATTTCCATGTAGGCACCACATAGAAAACCTCATCCATTTGTAAACATAAGATTTTTTATAGCATGTTTTCTGGCCCCCTTTAATACCTGCTGCATGTCTTCAAGAAAAACGTGCCTAAATGGAGTGAAGATAGAATCATCTAGGCTGTCGATAGAAGTTTCTCCAAATCAGTGTGCACCAGTCATCCCAGGGATTGTATAAGTAAATCCAGAGTGTGAGTAAGTCTGTAGTACTTGCCCTTGGACAATACAATAAACAGGGAGAACCAAGACTGCCTGGGCTAACAGGGATCACTACAATGATATTTGACATTTTTTTTGAACGTTCAAAATTACCTTGTGAATAAGCGGAAAGGGTGGAAACTCATACATGAACATTTATGTCACAGGGAATGAAAAGTCATCTGTCCTTCAAGCATAACTGCAAGTATCTCTGGAACAGAATTTCTCCAGCTGTCTGTTTTGAAAGGAGGTAAGCATATATATTAGAGCATTGCTCACATCTGTGAGGAATGCCTCACACCTAGTCTAGCTGTGAGGCATTCCTCATAGAGGGACTAAGTCATGGAACACCATTGCCTTGAGCTTCCACTCATCCAGGTTCCCCCAGGATATGCTCAGTCTGTGTGCCACAATGTTTTGTTCTGATTGGATTTATGATGCCTGATGAGACACAGAATATTGAAAATCCCACTCCTAGGCTAGCATTGTCAACTGGCACAGAATGTATGACCTAGTACCTCCTAGTTTGTTTAGGTACCACATCACAGTGGTTAAACTGGTAACCACTAGAAGAGGATCTGGAGTCCAAGATGGTGAGAGACTTTCAAGGTATGAAATGCTGTCAACATCTCCTAGATATTGATGTGCTTCCAGGGGTCCTTGGGTCCACAAGTGGCTAGTAGTTGCACCCCATTGGTGCAGCTCCCCCAGTTGAAGTCAGACAAATCTGTATGGGTAGATAGTACTGGCATTGGAGGGCCTTGGATTGATACTCAACTGATTTCTATGTCACTGTTGTTCTCATCTGATGAAGGGCACCACCAACAACTGGGTTTCTGGGGAAAGAAGGTACTGTGCCCAACAATTTTAGACATACCATTGAATTTTATTCATGTGAAGAAAGGCCAGTGGTAAAATGTGAATTACAGATGCTATCATTCCAAAAATTTGTAGAAAATCTGTCAACAAGGTGACATTCCTTTGGGAGAATTCTGGGAACATCATCTGGTACAACAGGACCTCGTCTTCAAGCAGAAAAGCCAGACTCTTTTTTTGAAGTCAATTAAGCATTCCAGAAAGTTGAGTCTTTGTGAGGGTGTCAAGCATGACTTTATGAGGTTTAACTTGAACGCTAGATGGAAAAGTCAGGATGAGACCTTCTCTAGCAATTCCACATACCTGGGCAGAGACTCTGCACAATTCAGCAAGTTGTCCAGGAAAAAAAGTGAATACCTAGAGTCCATCCATGGGCCACTACTAGAACAAGGCATTTGGAAAACTCTCACATTGCAGGATTTGGAAAACTCTCACATTGCAAAGGATAGCCCAAAATCTCAGATATTTGCATTGCTCCAGAAACAGTGTCAGCACTGCATGCAGGGTGCACATTTTTAACCTGGAGAACATGACAAATGCATACTAAAAAGAAAGGTCCCACACTAGTCTGCACAACTGTTTTTGGGTAACTAAGAAAATACAAGAGAAGAAACCTCTCATTCTTTCTGAAGAAGAGACCAGTTCTGTTTCTGAAGAATAGGAGGGAATAAGAAAGTTAGCCCTAGGAGATGCAGGGGAACCAAGCCGGAATGGAGGGGGAAGATCTTACCACTTCCATCTGAAACCCCTGCCAACAGTGCTTAGCACCCATTGTCGGAAACTACTGACAGCCAGATCGCCTTGTAGAGAACTAACTTGAGAGATGAGTCACCCAACAGGGGACATAGTAAAGACAGGTGCAGTGCCTTAGCATAGTCAGAAGTTGAAGTGGGCTATCCTTTCAAGGAAAGAAACTCTTCTTTTTGGGCTTGTCGGAGTTGTTCTCCTGATGATTTTTTTTTGTTGTTGTTGCCTTGGATACTGGCTGGCTGGGACTTCTTGTGAGGCCTCCAGAAATGACCTTGCTTAAAGAAGGAGAACTTGACAATATGAAACATCTTTGATACTTCTTGCACCAATTTAGGGATCTGATGAGCTGCTGTACTAAACACAATCAGATTCAAGGAGCATTCAGAATCCCATTTTTTAACTCATCATAAAAAATCTGGGAGTGCAACCAAATATAGCTTCTAATCACCACTGACAATGGTATCAACCCCCTCCAAGGGATTCTTTACATGTTTTGACACTTGAGAAACATTGGAAACAGTATCTTTAACACCTTTTGCTCTGTTGGCAATGATGCAGCAAACTTGTCTAAACTGTAAATTTATCTCAATACAAACTTCCACATAAACATTTGTAGTTAAAGCACTTTAGAATCAACCATGCTGGACTGCACCAGCTTGCTTCTCTAATAACCATGTGCCCAGTTAATCTTGAGGTGCTGTGTACAAAGAAGACATGGGCACCCCAGCACTACTAGGTTATACCTCATACCATGCTTTTCGGCCCCAAAACTTGGACAGAACCACAAAAGGAGGGGGAGTATCAATATTCGTCAAAGATACCCACACCTCCAGGTCGGTGGCACAGCACGAAGCATCACAGACTATCCATGTGCAACTAACAGTGGGTAAAACTGCCTTCCAGTTTATGGCCTGCTACAGACCACCCTCCCAAACCCAGGAACCCTACTCGGCCTTCCTGAGAACACTGGAAAATATGAAGGTCTCTCCAAACACCATTATATTGGGCGACTTCAACTACCCAAACATAGACTGGGAGCATTACCTCTAGCTCCAACACCCTAGCCCAAAGGTTCCTAGAATTTATTAACTCAAATGCTATGGAACAACTTGTTACCACTCCCACAAGAGGGGAAAACATACTGGACCTGATCATCACCAACATGGGGACTCTATGCTCCAGACCAGAAGTGTATCCCTCACTGGTAAGATTAGACCATAAACTAATCTCACTGGATATTCACATCCCGACCGCACCTCCTGCCCAGAAAACCACAGTGAAAAACTTCTCTAAAGCAAATTTCACACTCCTCAAAACCGAGGTGGAATCCTTCAAAGCCCCCAGGCCTGTGGAAAATATGGCCCAGACCACAGAATCCTTTATAAATGCATTCTATGAACTCCTTCAGGAATGCATGGATCATGCAATCCCAAATAAAACCAAGACCCAATCCTCCAAAGGCAGACGTCCTGTCTGGTGGACCCCAGCCATAAACAAACTATACAATAGAAGGAGGAAGCTACTAAATGATAGAGCAAAATCCCAAAAAGTGAAGGCATCTCTGATCAGTATTAGCAAAAAACTACGGGGACTCATAAAATCGTCTAAGGCCAGCTTCGAGAGAAAAATTGCACAGGACACTAAGGATAATCATAAGGCTTTCTTTAGTTATGTTAGGAACCTGGGTGGGAATTCCCAGATATGCTCAGAATTAGTCCAAAATGACAAAAAATACACCGAACCCACAGACATTGCCAACATCCTAGCTGACAGGTTCAGCGCAAACTTCTCCCCCACCAAAAGGGCAAATATCTATCCCAGCAGAGTGCTGCCCCCCTGACATCTCAGATGCTCAGGTAAGAGCCGCCCTCTCCAAAGCAAAAAAACACAGCATCAATGGGACCAGACAGTGTCCCGGGCTGCATCCTACATAAACTCCAAGAAGAGCTAAACCCAAACATAAAACTACTGTTCAATCTCAGCCTTACTACAGGATATGTACCCAAAGAGTGGCGTACAGCAACAGTGGTCCCTCTCCACAAAGGTGGTGCCTCAACGGATCCTGGAAATTATCGCCCCATAAGCCTGAGTAGCTTGGTCTGCAAAGCTATGGAAAGGATCATCACGGACCTCATAAATAAAGATATGGGGGACCTACAGACACTGGATCCTACCCAGTTCAGCTTTGTTAAGGGCAGATCCTGCCTCTTAAACCTGGTTGATTTCTTTGAAACAGTCACCAAGGCCATTGATGAGGGGAAGGTGGTCCACACAGCCTACCTGGACCTCGCAATAGCCTTCGATACAATACCCCACTCGGGCATTATAGATAAGCTGACCAGCTTAAATATAAACCCCTATGTCACTAGATGAATTGCAAACTGGCTCAAGGACAGAACCCACATGGTTAGAATTGCTGGAGCCATGTCAGACTCCAAACCAGTTACAAGTGGCATCCCACAAGGCTCAGTCCTGGGACCTCTCTTGTTCGGTATATATTTCTCGGAGGCACAGGCCAACATGGAAGGACTGTGGCTGACCAAGTTCGCAGATGACTGCAAACTGGGTGCCATAATCGACTCTCCAGCCGACACAAGCATTCTCCAAAAGGGCCTCATAGAAACAGACAACTGGTGCCAGAGCCTCAAGCTAAACGCCAAAAAGTGTATAGTCATCCCCTTTGGCAAAAACAAAGTGCCCACAAATTACCACATAGGTGGTAATCCATTAAGTACAGATGAAGTAATTAGGGACCTGGGGACTCAAGTTGATAGCAGTCTCTCATTTGATAACCACGTGGCCAAAGTGGTTAGAAAAACATTTTATATAGCCCACCTAATCATGAAGGGATTCACATCTAGATCAGGGGAGGTCATCGTGCCTCTTTACTCATCCCTCATCAGGCCCATAATTGAGTACAATGCCCCTTTTGGGATGTACCTTACCAGACACCTGCAGCAACTGGAAAGACCCCAAAAGTACCTCACCAAGAGGATCAAAGGGCTCAAACAGATGCCATATGCTGCCCGGTTAAAGAAACTCCAGCTCTACTCAGTGGCATACCGCTTGTTCAGGGGCGATCTGTACCTGACGTATAAAGCCATGTCCAACCTGGAATTAATGGACATGCTGTACCTCAGAAAATCCAAATCCCATCGAACTATGCACTCGAGAGTCTTGAACCTCAGCACTGAAATAAATAGGACATGCTGGAGGGACAGATTCATAACCCAGAGGCTCACTTCACTCTGGAATAAAATCCCAGTCCAGGTTAAGCAGAGTCCCTCACTGACTCTCTTCAAGAGGAATCTTGATGAGTGGATGGGAGATTTATTTTATTTATTTTATTTTATTTATTTTACATTTATTTTACATTTGTTGACCGGGCTAGTCTAACTGGACATATATCTGTTTACAGCAGAGGTCCGGGGAGAAAAGCTCCAGTACAGATAAAATCACAGTGATTTTTAACAATAAAAAAATTATTCTTCATAGAATTATACAAGGTACAAGAGAGAATAGCAATAACATTTAAAAAGTTGTAAGTCAAGTTATACAAAAAATAAAAACTAAATACTGAGTTAAAATAATAGAAGGCATACCTTAAGATTCAACTCTCAACGCTAGAAGGTGTCAGGTAGGAGCTCAGTAAGGGGTCAGGAAGAAAAATAAGGCGTATTGAGACATACTTTCAGTCGGGATTGGTACTAGGACATAGCCATTGAGATGTAAGATGTTCTTTGATTTGTCTTTTGAACAGAGAGGTAGACTCTAGAGTAGCTATTTCTTGAGGGAGTAGATTCCAGTGTTTACCTATGGAATTTGAAAATAATGCATCCCCAGCTTTATTGTATGATTTAGTTATAGATGCTAGGAACTTATTGGCAGAACGAAGTGTGGCTAGGTTCTTATAAGGAGAAATAAGTTTAGCCAGGCTCAGATTATTATCAGGGAAATGAAGGGTCTTATGAATGACAAGTAATTGTTGGTAGAGTAAGTGGTTATTTAGTTCTAGCCAATTTAGTTGTTTGAGGTTGTGACAGTGGTGAGTTCTAAGGGGAGTAGCATTAACGAATCTAGCTATACTATTATAGCAGGTAGAGAGTTTGTTAATGTTATTTTTAAATAGTGTGGTATATATAGCTGAAGCATAAAAAAGGGTGGAAAGCAGGTGGGTCTGTGCAATGGTTTTTCTAGCTGCTGGGTTAAGGAAGGGTTTAATTCTGTAGAGTGTCCCAATTTTTTTATTAACAGCTTTAATAGTAGTGTTAATTTGGTCATCAAAGTTAAGATGGTTGTCAATGGTTACACCTAATAGTCGAGTGGTATTGTCGGGGTTAATACAGGTAGAATTATTTGAGGAGACAGTGAAGAATGGTGTAGGAGATTTATTAGTAGGAGTAAAGAGAAGAAGCTTTGTTTTTTTGGATCGTAGGTTTAACCCGGGTATCACTTCTGTGTCACTGTTAGACAGAGGCACAGTATACTAACCTCGAAAAAGGGCATAGCAAAATTAATTTAAAATGGGTGGCGAAAGCCAAACACATTCTGGCTAGGCTTATAAATGCCCTAGGTTAGATAGCCTAGTATGAACCTATGAACCTATGAACCTATGGTCTTTTTATTGGCATAGGTCACTGGGGACACTGAAGCAGGGTCCATAGATAAATGGGTTTAGAGGCTAGGCAAGGTTAAGCATACCCAAAATTTCTTAATATCTTTCTTAGGCAAAGCTTCACGAACAGAGGAAAACTACAAGTTTTCTAAAAGACCTCTCTCAATGCTGGCATCAAAGAAGGGAAAAGAAAACATCTGTTTGGGTCCTTGTATCTGTCTGTCATCAGAGGAGCCAAATGATTATATACACACAGTTCAAAGTTCTCAGACACAGGATCCCCTAAAAACAGGTTCCTTAGCCTTCCAAGGTTGACTTATTGACAGGTTCCTTAGGTCCTTCCAACCTCAAAATTAACCGAAACAAAACCATCAACATAATTGGATGCTACTTCCCACCTGGCCAAAACATCCCTCCACTAGAAAACCTCCTCAGCTGGTCTACCCACCATCCCCCCAAGAAACTATCATCTTAGGTGATTTCAATATTGACTGGCAATCCTGTTCTGGCAACAATCCAACCCATCATGTACACCTTCATGGCTTCACCCAACTAGTCCAGTCACCAACAAGGATAAATAAAAACTCCAGCAAGCACTCTACCCTGGATTGGATACTAGTCAGTAAGAACCCCCAGTCATATATAACAGGCTGCTTATCAGATAGCCTCAGTGATCACTCCCCAACATTCCTACTCAAAAATACCTGTACCAAGCTAAACCTGTCATCTATCGTCAAATACGTAAAAAAATAAACTTTAACCCACTCACATTCATCTCATCCCTCAAAGAATGTAACTGGCATGCTCTAAAGTACCTCAGTCTAGATGACACAGTTGAATCTTTTAATACTACCTTCCTGAACATCCTTAATTACCATGCCCCATAAGATTTTCCAGAACCAAAGCACAACCCTCCCCATGGCTACAGAAAACCACTAAGTCAGAAATTAAAAACAGGGATAAAGCCTGGGAGCACTGGCGCAAAACCAAAACCCCATAACTAGACAGAAATTCCTAGAACTACGCAATAGAGTCAAAAAGCTAATAAAACGGGACAAATTCCAATACTACCAGTCTGCCCTAGACTCCTCACAACACAGCCCCAAACAATTCTGGTCCTCCATAAACTCCATCCTCCACCCAGGTAAAGTCAGTACCCCTCCTCCTAACATCCCTCACTCCTCAGAAAATATTGCTACCTCATTCAACACACACTTCACCGAAACCATACTATCACTAGCTAAACAGCACAACCCCCCTCCCCTCCAACCCACACCTTCAACTAGTAATCTCCCCACTGCCTTCTCTTTTTCTCCTGTACCTACCTCCAACATAAAAAAACTCTTAACTAAACTTAAACCCATCAAATTAGCAGCAGACAACCTCCCAAGTGAATACCTACAAATCGCAGCTGATGCTCTGGCCTACCCAGTATCCATCTTGATTAACCGATCTCTGTCAGAAAGTTATGTTCCCACATTGCGGAAAGTCTCACATATAATTCCCCTCCACAAAGGCGGACCCTTTGCAGAACTAACCAATTACCGCCCCATAGCTATTCTCTTTCCACTCTCCAAAATACTAGAGAGATGCATACACTCTCAGGTCTCACACTACCTCCTTACTAACAACCTCCTTTCCAGTACTCAGCATGGTTTCCGACCAAACCATAGCACCACCACTGCCTTACTCTCCTTTACTAACACTATCCTTCAGCATAAAAACAATGGCTATCTCTCCTCTGCTACTTTCCTAGACCTATCTAAAGCATTTGACATGGTCCCACACAAACAACTTATCTCTGTCCTCAATAACCTATCCTTCTCACAATCAGTCACCAACTGGTTTCAGAGTTACCTGTCTGACCGCCAACAATCCGTTGTATGGCAGAATGACATATCTCCCCAACTACCTGTCTCCAGAGTGGTTCCCCAAGGATCCATCCTTGGACCCCTACTTTTCTCTGTTTACACCAATAATCTAGCCTCTGCCACCAAACATGGCACACTCATCCAATACGCAGATGACTCTACCATCATCTGCTCAGCCCAGTCCCTACCCAAACTGCAAAAGTCACACAGGAAGCCTTTTCCTCTGTTGAAACATGGTTATCCGATGCCCAATTAATACTCAACCCAAACAAAACTAAACTGCTCATCTTCCAACCCACCAAACATACTCAAAACAACTCTCACTTTAACATCACAGCAAAAGACAACACCACTATATACCCAACTGAACACACCAAATTGCTAGGAGTGGAAATAGACAATAAACTAAAATTTGACATTCACATATCCATGACCATAAAAAGTCCACAAAAAACTAGGAGCATTATACAGAAATAAACAATTTCTCATCAAAGCAGCAAAGATTTCAATAGCAAATTCCCACCTTATCTCCACCCTACTTTATGCCTCTCCAGTATATACCAACCTAAGGCAATGTGATCTAAACAAGCTAGAGACCTGCTACAACAAAATCGCAAAATTCGCCACAGGGGCATCCTACCGTAGTCACCACTGTCTCTCACTTGCTGAACTGGGCTGGCTTGAACTCCCTCACCTCCTTCAGTGGCATCAACTCTTACTCACCCACAAACTAGTAAACCATCCACTAAATGTCCCATCCCTCCAGAATCTACTCCAACCCTATCGCACCACCAGACCACTAAGATCCAGCAACAAAAATCACTTGCAGATCACTAAAGCCAATAACTCTGCTGGTGAAGCACTATTCTCTTGCGCCATAGCCAAATTATGGAACTCACTCCCACCCACAATTACCTCCGTACCATCATGCACCAACTTTAAAACTTTATTAAAAGCACACCTAAAAACATGCTGGCTATGCCCCTGCAACTCCCACTCTAATATCATCCACCCCATCCAACTACTACCTTTCTTTCACCTCCACTAACTACCTTGATGATAGCAAGCTCAGATGCTCATAAGCCTAGTACTTATTATACAGCAGGAACTTCTCATTGTTACATTTGTTAATGCCTGTTATGTACTTCACAGATAAAGATTCTAGTTGTCTACTGATGTGCTATGTTCTTCATCTGTAAATACATTGTAAGTAATGTCTATGTTAAATTGTTAATCACTATGTAATCCAATGTAACTACTGTCTGTTTATTTTACTGTGGAGCTTTTCTCCCCGGGCCTCCACTGAAAATGGACCCACGTCCAGTCGGACACTCCCGGTCAACAAATTTAAATAAATAAATAAATAATAAATAAATAAATTAGCAATTTGACTGGAGGTGGAAGTGCCAGTGTTATTATAACACAGGTATGCACCCTGTAACCAACTGCCTGTGATATGGATCCATCTATAGCTACCATCACAGGTGGAAAACCAGTCAGAGACTACTGCCCCACCATGTAGAGGGTCTTCTGGCTCTTTTAGCCTACAACACACTAGTAAAGTGTTAATACTTTCAACAGATTCTGCACCCCTGACTTCCCCTGCATAGAAAGTGTTTGGTTCTCCCATACCTGAAATGGTATATCCCGAAGGATGTGTCTGATTCTTGTGTCATGCATAATCATGATCCTATAACCACACCAGGGGGCCTGTGAATGATCTGATAGCCTGCCCAAGGCTATGGCTACCGTAGAGTCAGAAGCCATAGGCTGAGGCATACTTTTTTATTTATTCCTTCATTTTTAGGTGAAGATGGGGAAGGTGGCTTGGATGTCCTGTCACGGCAGAGGGCAAAAACTAGCCAGATCAATAAAAAGTACTGGTTGCAGAGTCAGCCCAGTGAAAATGGATAGACCTCACAAAGTTCCCTCTAAACAACAAAACTAAAGTCCATTTACATAGGGAGACTATACTGAATACTGTACTGTGATAAAAAGACATCAATTTCAATACCACAGCACAAAGCACTATAAACACATGACACAGATCTGCAATATAAGGTTTTTATTCTCTACTCTGTTTCTATCCCAGCAGTTCTGGAATACCTAGAAGGTATACAGCAGTATACCCACCCCCCAACCAGGCCTATAATGAAATAAATGCTCTTTTCAGCGCATAAATAGAAACCTAATACAGCCTTAGACCAGGAACTGAGTATTATACTAAGTAAAGTTCCTATCACAAATGTCACACAAAGAAACTGGTGTCAAAATCAAGATTAAAACAGGAAATATATTTAAAATGTTGTAAATGTATTCAATCACATCAAATAATGATAAATCCAAAACGTTAACAGGGAATTAAACATAAACATAAGACAATTCCTGTCAGAAAATGTTCACAAAAAATGGCACCCAAATCAATATTTAAATTAAAATCATTTAAAATACTGTACATCTGCTTAATGACCTCAAATAATCATAGCCCCCACTTAAACAACTGCATAAAAGCAAGTTTTCCTGCTAAACTTCCAAAAGAAGCTTTTAATCAACAGAAACAACGGCCATTACATTGTTATAATGAGACAAGTTAAAGAACTTGCCTTGAGCTACTTTAGGAACTTTAAACCTGCAGCCGGATTTGTGGATAAGTGCTCTGAATTGTGGCAAGCTATCCAACAAGACACTAAATTTATAGCAACTGCATATAAATTAATTAAGGATTTGAAATTTCAGGACAAAATTTTGCTTTCAGAGTATTGGGTAAAAAAAGTAACAGTAACAGACAATCAGATATTAAAAGCAATTGATATAACTAGGAAATCAGTTTCTTTTCAAAACTGATGTACACGCAATTGATGATTTGGAACAATGCATATTACACACATCTTAGATTACATAAATTTAACCCTAGGAATTCTCCAATTTGTCCATACTGTGCAGATCAAACAGCGGATCTTCTTCATATGTTCTGGAGTTGTAAATGCGTATATAAACTTTGGAACTCTCTTAAAGTACAACTGCAAAAGATGGGTTATCAAAGTTCTACACTGTCATGGGAATTTATGATTCTACACATTCCTCCAAGAGAGCTTTCCAGATCGCAAACTATTATTTGTATGAATATTTTTGCTGATGAAACTCTATATAGCCACAAATTGGCTAGAACCACATAAGACATCATGGAATAATTTTAAGCTTGTGGCTATAAAGCATATACTAGCACATAAATTACTTCTGAAACAAACTAACAAAAATATTAATAACCCGAAAATATGGGAAAAGGTCTTCAATATTATATTAGCATGATACTGATTTTAGGAATATATTAAATATAGGAAGCATTTCATGTAGATATTGTATAAATGGTTTGTAGTAGTTATAGTGTATTATGTGTGTGATGTTTATTGTATTTTTGTAATGTTTTTGGAAAATATATTTCAATAAAAATTTATTATGGAAAAAAAAAAAAGAAACAACGGCCATGAATTGCTTACATTTCTGACATCTCAAAGCTATGAGAGGAATTTTATTAAAATGGCCTTAGTATAGAAGCTCAATTAAACAAGCAGAAATATCCATAAAACACTTTAAATCAGTTAAAAAACACAGAAACCCAGAAAGAGCTGAAAATAAACAGTATAAGTCTTATATTGTTAAGATAAATCATACTCAAAGTAATACACATTTTCCAAAAGAAAAAAAAAATAAACAGACCAGCAGAATATACTACACAAGCACTGACAGAAAAAGGTAGAGGTGGAGGGAGAAATAAAGTAAAAGGGTTTCTTATCTGAGCTCTAAAGTTGATATCACCCAGACAGAGGAGTAGTTTCCCAAGAGAACTTTCTCTGACTGTGTCTCTAAAAAACTGAAATAGTCCTCTCTGTGACTCTGAAGAGCTGTCTTGGTCCTCCCTTGCCAGGTGACTGGTCCTTCACACTCACAGACAGGTAGAGGGAGGAGTTCTAAGCTTTGAGAGACTGTCAGTAGGAGGGTGGCAGGGCACTACTAATACTACTCGTATGTTGCTAAGGCAGTGTGTCTGTTTAACATCTTAAGTTTTGATATATTAGCAGGGTCAAAGAGAGTCTAATTCAACTTGTTTCACTGAGGTAAACATCATATGTTGAAGACATCAAGGCATTAACAAAAAGACGCTTTAAGGAAGGCTCTGCATACTTCCAATATGGCAAAATGTTAGGATCTTGGCCTTGATGAAAATCAGAGATGGCAGCCATTTACACAATTATGTAAGGATAACTTGGACCAAATTCAAAAAAATACAATCTAGGTATTCCAGAACTGCTGGGATAGAAACAGAGCAGAGAATAAAAACCTTGGTGTTCATAGGTTCATAGATGAGAACTAGGGTAACTGCCCTTGTGGACCATTTTAAGCCTAGCCAATTATCCCATATGAGAATCAAACCTTGCACCTTGTGTCTGTATGGTAATCACCTTAACCATTATGCCAACCTCCCACCCTGCAAATGAGTTTTATACAACACAGATTCATAGGTTAGTGTTAGGCTAACTGCCCTTGTGGACCATTTAAAGCCCAGCCAATTACTCCATATGAGAATCAAACACTGTACCTTGTGTCTGTAATGTAAACACTTTAACCATTATGCCAAACTCCGAGGTGGTTCAGTTAGTCCACAATGGAAATGTGTCTATTTACCCCATATTTTTTTTTTCTTAGTGGGCTTCAGGGAGAAGAGTGCATACATTGACCAATCTACCAGAAAAGAAAGGAATACTGACAAATGGTGAAAGTGGAGAAGGCAAGCAATAAAACACATAGAGTAAACCTGGTTTATGGAAGGATCAGTGACATCATTTTGGGACTTAAAACTAAGGGCTTCTTTAAAACATTTAGCAGAAGATGAACATGGAACGAGATCTGCAGAGGCCAGTAAGGAGCTATGAAATGACTTTGGCCTTGTGGAGTTTCATCTTCTGAATGAATCTCATCATAAGTAGAAAGGTGAAGCACAAAGGAGTCCAAGTCACTACTTGGGACTTCGGCATCCAGTGAGGGTTTCCCCACTGATGGAATGATTTAAAATAATTTTCTGCACTAATGATTGGGGAAACAAACATGACATGGAATGGTATCCCCCCTTTTCAGAAAGTCTTCCTTGCCATCCATTTATGCAGTGACCACCCATGGATAAGCATCAGGAATCTCTCTAGCTTATCAACCAAGAAACTGAGCACTTCAGGGTATGGATAGTAGCAATAGAATGATCGCTGGATAGTTGGTTAACATTTTGGGCACTGAGGTGAGAACAGATGAAAGATCCCATGGCCAGAGCTGACAATGATTAGCTTTGACTCTAAAGTACACTCTTGCTGGCAATAGATATCCTGGAGGTCGAAAGACTACCTCTAGTCTCTTTCAGCAAAACAAGGAAAGGCTGTCTGGACCAAGACCACATGGAATGTTTTTGGAGAACACGTGCATTTAGGTCATGTAGACACAAAACTTATTTAAGTTCCTTTGACTTTTTGACATTAAGGGGAATCCAAACTAAAATCCAGTCCCTTTCTGGTCTACTGGAGTTTCTTGAATAGCTTTTGTTCAACAGACATAATACATCTATTTTTGCCACTTTGTTCTAACTGGGTGGGACATCCAGGAGTAAAGATGAGGAAAGTAGGATAAAAAAAAAGGAAAGTACAGTTGTATAAATAAGCTTACTATAACAGTAGATGCTGTAATGGATCACTGTTGCAGTAGCTGGTGGCCAGCTTTCCAAAGCTCTGGGCATGTTTTATGTGCTCCATCTGCCAAACTGCTTTTCTTCATTAACATAAAACAAAACAGACATTTTTTTACAGCAGTAAGATAACTGTTTAACTTAGCCATTTACAACATTCTTTTGTGTGTTTTTTAAATGCTTACAGAGGTCAACTAAAAATTGCTATGCTTTCACTCTGTCTTCCTCAGATCTGCCTTCTTTTTAAATGAAAGTAAAAAGCATTACTTGTCTATATAGGTAATCTATCTTTCCTTAAGCTAACACTTTCATATTTTGTATAGTTTCTCTCAAGGGCTAACATTTTATGATTGCTGATGGGTACTGGGCTTTCAAAAAAGATTCTATCCTTTTTTTATCATTATTCTTACATATGTATGTGTGGGGAGTGGGTGGGCGGTTCATTCTATCGGAGCCACTAATAGCAATATTTTTATTATTTTGAAAACTTAAATCACTTTTTAAAAACCTTGGTAATTGATCTGGGGTAGCTCTATTGATGGGTTCACCTTGTAGGGGTTGAAGTATCTCAGTATTTTTTGGAGCCATACATTTTTTCCTTTAAGTTCGACCACGTGGATGACTGTGTTTGGTCTAAGCATAGGGTTGCTTCTAAAGGCTTCCATGGGGATATATATAGTCTTCGGTATTAAACACTCAATATTTTTACATCTGTAATGGTTATTCTTCTTCTTTCAGCTTTTCCTGGTGAGGGGTCACCACAGTGGATCATTTGTCCGCTCATGATTGGCAGTGGAGTTTTACAGTGTTGAGTTGCCAGCCCGGCACCCAATCTTCCACAGAAGGCACACACACACACACTCATGCCTAGGGCCAATTTAGAGTGTCCAATCCACCTAAAGCATGTCTTTGGGATGTGGGAGGAAACCGGAGCACCCGGAGGAAGCCCACTCGACCACAGGGAGGACATGCAGACTCCGCACAGAAGGCACCCCAGGATCGAACCGGAGAACCTCTTGCTGTGAGGTGACAATGCTAACCACTGCACCACTGTGGCTGCCCTACATCTGTAATGGTTATACAATGCAAAATTATATTGAAGAGTTCTATTATAAACTTAGCTCTGGTTGGCAACAACACTTTTTTGACTCTGTTATCAAGATCTGTAATGTGACTGGAAAATCGCTTTGTTCTCTAGGGTTTGCATGTCTAGCTATATGTCTAGCTATATGGATCATCTTTTATTTTAGTGCCAAGAAACATAGTATAAAATAAATAAATATGCTTTTTTTCTAAAAAATGCTTTTTAAAATTATTTATTGTACCAGTGTACAGCCATGTGGCCTGTATTGCTTTTCTTGACAGTGTCTCCATTTTAGTGAACTGCCAATTCCTGGTATAAGGACTTTCTTTAAGGGTAATGGGTAGTGGGTGTGCTGTGTTATTATTTAAGTAATATGAGTAATACACGGCTAGGTTTATGGTGGATTATCATCATACCCTTCTGTGCATGGACATTTGTCTAAGGTTAATATGTTACTCTTATCAAGAGTGAGGGGCAGGAGTTTATAGGGCTTCCAACTATGTTTGTCACATAGGCAGCTTTTTAAGAAAAAATTTCTGTCCATTATGATGTTAGTTCTGGTTGGTATGATTTAAAAAACTAAGTTTATTGCTTGCCTCTGTTTTGTCCAACCAGTTTGAATAAATTGAAAGTAAAATTGTTTTATTATTTGGGATTCCAACCATGTGAAGCAACATGGGTTGAGCTTACTCTTACGTTTTTTTTTTTTTAAATTAATCCATAAAGTTTTGAACAAAATTCTGAAAAGGAACATCTGTAGTCTAATATGTTTTGACTATCACTTTCATTGTCCTGCCTTTATGAGGGCTATGCTGCCTGTACTGAGTGACTACCAACTTTTATAGGGCAAATAGGTGGGGAGAAGAGTGTGGTTAGAAAGGGGAGTAATCCATTACTTTTACTGTGCAGCTACAGAAACCAAGTATATATCCTCGCTCCTGGTTCAAATTTAATGGACTGAAGGTTTGGCAGACTATATTTTGGTATTTAGGGGATACTTCATGATTAAACAAGAAACACTCCTGTAAACTGACTCCAGTGCCCAGAATACCCAGACAAAAATGAAAGTTCCACACAGCAATTTAGTAGAAGAAACGTGCAGCAACTAGTCCACAGCACTGATGTAGTAGTTCATTAAAACCAGTAAAATAAAAGCAATCCACAGCATTAATATTCCATACAGAAGATAAGGTAAGCACTTTTGTCTGATCTAATCACAGACTTTATCAAAACCATGGAAATGCATTATGTGATTGTTTAAATAGTTGTCATTTCCTGACATAATTACTTTAAAGCGACAGTGTAAAAAATTGCTGTAAGAAAAATAAAAATAAAAATATACAACTTATGTATCAATCCTCTAACATACTTAATAAATAAAAATATTGTTCAAATAATTCCAGACTTGTTTTTTAACCATGTTAAAAAGAACTTAGTGAGAGGACAAATTATTAGGGGGGAGCAGAATGTGTTCAACTCAAGACAGTTTGAAGAGGGAACTTGGCCAACTAACACAAATGGGCACTGGAGTCAGTTTACAGGAGTGTTTCTTGTTTACTGGTGTTTTTTTACTCCTGTAGGCTCATTTTTTAACTTGTGATCCTTCATGATTGCCATGTTTGAAACACATAGTGGACTCTGAAAAGAATTTTGTAAATGGTTAAGCTAAGCAGTTATCTTACTGCTGTAAAAATATCTGTTTTGTTTCATCTTAATGAAGAAATGCAAATAGGGATTTTTTGATAATATTTAATGATCAAGATTGCATGTGATTTTAGTCATAATTTAATTACAGAGAGGAGAGAAATGGGTTAGATGAAATATATGTTTAAAAAGATTGCAATTTACAATTGGGAATAATTGATAAACACCAACCCACAAACACACAGGGTGATGCCCACCATGGCAGCATAAGGATCCTATTAAACTAAACAGTCTAAACCACTGATGGTGAACTTATGACATGCATGTCAGAGGTGACACTTAATGACATTTTGGGTGACATACCAGCGTTCACTAACACCCAAGTTACCAAAGAAACTTCTTTTGCATTCATTGCTCGAGTGAAGTGCATTGAATTATTTTGTGCCAGGAGCCAGTTCAACAACACTGCTGCAGAGGTAAGGAAGTTATTAACCTAAAAGACTATTTCGGAATACTGTCTTGATAGAGTCTGCAAATGGCAATGCTGACACTGTTTTCTCTTCACAGTTACACTTCTGCAAAGGGCAAGTAGCCTGCATTTCTAAGCATGTGCCGTTTTACATTCCTCTCAACTGTCCCTCTTAATCCCTCCTAAAACTGGTGACTTTTTACACTTAGTAATAACAATAATTAGATTTATAGACTTATTTTACTTTAGAAAATGTATATTAATTCACATTCATTTTTTTCTAAAAACCTCGTGTACAGGAACGTGAGGGCCTGTAAAACTCAACACTGCTTGTTCGCAAAGTCACAAAAATACTGCATTCCTCTGCAGACACCAGCATGTAGTACTAAGCAGCAATGGCAGGTAAAAAGCAAAACCAGAAAGCAGTCCACAACGTCCAAAATGATAAAAAACCTTCTTTATTGCATGCAGTAGTAAGCGCTTTCACCAGAATGGCTTCCTGAGACTGTAGCAGCATACACATCACACAGTCATTAAATAGCTTCAACAATTAACAATAGGGTGTTGTTCAAACCAATTAATTAAACAATAAAATATTCATGAAGCTTCTACTATGAAAACATCCATTATAAAACATAGATAAAACAACATTTAAAAACAAGCAAAAGTGACTGTTCAAAAAATAATAAAATATATTATATATATTATTTTATATTTAATTTTATTTATTCACAGCTTTACCTAACTTCCTTCTTTTCAAAAAGGCTGTAGACTAACTTTATCATTCAACCCAGGGGTTGAATCAGCTCTGCACCTTATAATCCATCTGAGTTCCATCTCAAGTGTATAAGCTTCCACATCCCCACCCCTCATAGTGTCATGAATAATCTGTAAGACAAAAAAGGTAAAGGAATGTGTAGTCCTTGCCTGTATCTGATGTTTCGCTAGTGCATTAGTGATATCACCTATTCTCATTTTATAAAGATGTTCCCTAATTCTCAATCTCAACTGCCTATTGGTTTTGCCAATATAAAACGCTTGGCAGGCAGTGCAACTAGCGAGATAAATCACATTTACTGACCTACAATTAGTCCCTGTGGAAAAAGAAAAAAATTTGTCCAGTAACAGGCTGTTCAAATATATTACTATTGTTAATAAAACTACACTGATTACAACTACCACATGCAACCGTATTAAAATTCGATGTCATGTACCTCACACCTTCCTTATGACACAACATACTTTTCAAGTTCATCTTATTCTTGTATGTGTATCTAGGTCTTATTCCTACTAATTTAGAAACATCTTCATCTACAGTGAGCACATCCCAATATTTTTCTATAATATATTTTATATTGGTTACATCACTAGTATAATAAATAGGTACATTCACTGTAACATTCGCCTTATGTGCCTGTCCTTGAGTAACTAACTCCTCGGCCTTAAAATTACTAGAGAAATAAGGGCAGGCTCTAGTTCCTCTCAGACTATATGTGTCAGTCAAAGCCCTGTTTATTTCCGCATCCTTATAAGACCTCTTCAAAAACATGGTTCTTAAATTCTCAGCTTCAGCCATAAAGCCACTATCAGAGGGATTCAGTCGGGACGCCCTCATGGTCTGCCCCTTTACAACATTTTCAAATACATGTAGTGGATGCATGCTTGTTTTATGGAGCAGAGTATTTCTAAATTACATTTTCCTATGTACCGATGTATTAACTAGTCCATTGTCTAATCTAATAACATCTACATCCAAAAAAGAAATATAACTCCTTGAATAACTCATGGTAAATTTAAGATAACTAGTAGTGCTATCTATAAAGCTCTTAAACTGTAGTAACTGTTCCTCATTACCATCCCAAATTAAAAAGAGGTCATCCACGAACCTCTTATAAAAAGGGACATATTGCTTAAATTCAGAACTGGGGAGCAATACTGCATTCTCCCATTCAGCCATGACAACGTTGGCGTAGCTATGGGCACATGACGTGCCCATAGCTACGCCATTATTCTGGATAAATAGCTCTTTTGCAAAAACAAACACGTTGTTATCCAAAATAATTTCCAGGAACAGAGCTATTAACTCAATCAAACTATTGTCCATGGTCGTGTATTTCTTCAAATATTCCTGTACACTTTCAACTCCACTACCATTAGGGATCATAGTAAATAAACTGACTACATCCAAAGTAACCAAGAAATATTCTTTCCTTTCATCAAATTTAGTCATACATTCATACAAACGAACTAAAAACTGTTTGCTATCTTTTAGAATATTAACATTAGCTTCAACTACTGGTCTAAGATGTCGTTCAACGAACAATGAGAAAGGTTGTGTTAACCACCCCTGTCCTGACACTATCGGTCTCATCGGGGGATTATGTAGGTTTTTATGAACCTTCGGGAGGCCTTTCAAAACAGGTATAAGTGGATTATTAACCCTCAGAAACCTGAAAAGGTCCTTATCTATAACACCACTTTTATACAGGTCATCTATCGTGTCGTATACCCGGAATACTTTATTCCTCACTTCATCCATGTTCAATTTGGAATAAAATCTAGTATCACTCAGGAAATCATACACACTCCTATAATAATCTTTTGTACTCATCACTACGATGGGACCTCCCTTGTCAGCAGGAGTTATTACTATAGAATCATCTCTCTTCAAATCACACAAAGCTTGTCTCTGTTTGTATGTCAAATTATTCTTCTTCCTCTTATTCTTAACATTGTGACTACTATAGTACATATGTAAATCTTGGTCTACTAATTTAGTATATGTCTCTAAAACAGGGTTCAAAATAGGTACATACGTACTCACTGGTTTAAACCCAGTCCTAGTACTACCTATATTAGGACTGCTCTCACACATACCATAATCAAGTTTTAATTGGACATTCCTGGTAAACATTTTGACATCAATCACTGTGTCTGTAATATCACTAAACTTACTGGGTATGAAAGTTAGACCCTTATTGAGTACATATTCCTCCTCTCTACTTAACATCCTGCTGGATAAGTTAATCACAATCGATTCTCCTTCGTAGCCCACATTTTCTTTATAGTTGGGCCAACATGTTCTGTTTCCACTACTTTTCTTTTCTGGCGACCTCTGCTCATAGAGCGTGTTCTCCCCCTGAAACGAGGAGACTGTATTGGGAAAGGGATATCCCTTATATTAATGTTATCATTCCCTTCTTTGTTAATACTATTGTTAGTAGTTTTCTTCCTAACAACTAAATCATCGGCTCTCACTGATCGAGTACTCTGATTAGTTGTCTCAACATTAGAGGAAACCAGAGTATCAGAGTGTGTATTCCTATTCACAGTAACTACAGATGGATACAAATTCACATTATTAATCGATTCAACAGCAGGGACAGGAACTTCCCCCACCCCCAAATCATTCACACATTTATTTACATCAGTCAATCTATCACTGTTACTGTTTGAATCAATACTATGTGAAACAGTCTTATTAGTTGCATTAACATTAGTCGAAAAGTTCTTTCCTTCAGTTCTCACCGTGCAATATTTTTGTGACTTTGCGAACAAGCAGTGTTGAGTTTTACAGGCCCTCACGTTCCTGTACACGAGGTTTTTATTTTTATGCTACATGTTTTAACAGGAACGTGGTCTCTCTGTGCTAGCCTTTTATTCTTGATTTGGTTTATTTCGTGTTTGTCGTCTTGCACGGAGGGCATGGCTTGTACTGGAGGAGATGAAATTGAATTAGCGTACGTACCTGACGTCAATGACACTGTTCGACGGAAGCTAGGAAGATTCAATGATTGTGTGGCTGGAAAGGAGAATGTCCTGCTAATGTTTGAGCCGGAAGATACACGTGGATCCGAAACGGATAACGTAGATGATCTGGTGGTCCTAGCCGAAGAATTGGATACTTTGGAAGCAGAATTTGTTAAATTAAAGAGACTACAACTGCAGAGACACCATTTTGAGGCTTGCCTCAAAAAACGGAAAATTCCTAGGGGGCTGAGAGTACTTAAAATGCCAACCTCAGGTAACCATTTTCCTGATTTGTTGTTACAATGGCAAAATTGAACATGGACTTAAGCTTTAATTATATGAAGCTACTGATAGAGTATCATACACCAGAGGAAGAAGCGTTACGTGAGAGAGTGGTTCATTTGCATGGGTCTATCACTTCGAAGTATTCTTCTTCGAAGGCCAGTGCTGGCATGGATAGACTCATGGAGAATGTGTTACTTTATGAGAAACGTTTACTTGATCAGAAAAAGCAGAAGATTGAGAGAGATGTATATGATTTTAAAAACGGCCAAGTCTTCACTTGGCCGAGGACTATGTCGGTGAGAACTGAAGGAAAGAACTTTTCGACTAATGTTAATGCAACTAATAAGACTGTTTCACATAGTATTGATTCAAACAGTAACAGTGATAGATTGACTGATGTAAATAAATGTGTGAATGATTTGGGGGTGGGGGAAGTTCCTGTCCCTGCTGTTGAATCGATTAATAATGTGAATTTGTATCCATCTGTAGTTACTGTGAATAGGAATACACACTCTGATACTCTGGTTTCCTCTAATGTTGAGACAACTAATCAGAGTACTCGATCAGTGAGAGCCGATGATTTAGTTGTTAGGAAGAAAACTACTAACAATAGTATTAACAAAGAAGGGAATGATAACATTAATATAAAGGATATCCCTTTCCCAATACAGTCTCCTCGTTTCAGGGGGAGAACACGCTCTATGAGCAGAGGTCGCCAGAAAAGAAAAGTAGTGGAAACAGAACATGTTGGCCCAACTATAAAGAAAATGTGGGCTACGAAGGAGAATCGATTGTGATTAACTTATCCAGCAGGATGTTAAGTAGAGAGGAGGAATATGTACTCAATAAGGGTCTAACTTTCATACCCAGTAAGTTTAGTGATATTACAGACACAGTGATTGATGTCAAAATGTTTACCAGGAATGTCCAATTAAAACTTGATTATGGTATGTGTGAGAGCAGTCCTAATATAGGTAGTACTAGGACTGGGTTTAAACCAGTGAGTACGTATGTACCTATTTTGAACCCTGTTTTAGAGACATATACTAAATTAGTAGACCAAGATTTACATATGTACTATAGTAGTCACAATGTTAAGAATAAGAGGAAGAAGAATAATTTGACATACAAACAGAGACAAGCTTTGTGTGATTTGAAGAGAGATGATTCTATAGTAATAACTCCTGCTGACAAGGGAGGTCCCATCGTAGTGATGAGTACAGAAGATTATTATAGGAGTGTGTATGATTTCCTGAGTGATACTAGATTTTATTCCAAATTGAACATGGATGAAGTGAGGAATAAAGTATTCCGGGTATACGACACGATAGATGACCTGTATAAAAGTGGTGTTATAGATAAGGACCTTTTCAGGTTTCTGAGGGTTAATAATCCACTTATACCTGTTTTGAAAGGCCTCCCGAAGGTTCATAAAAACCTACATAATCCCCCGATGAGACCGATAGTGTCAGGACAGGGGTGGTTAACACAACCTTTCTCATTGTTCGTTGAACGACATCTTAGACCAGTAGTTGAAGCTAATGTTAATATTCTAAAAGATAGCAAACAGTTTTTAGTTAGTTTGTATGAATGTATGAATAAATTTGATGAAAGGAAAGAATATTTCTTGGTTACTTTGGATGTAGTCAGTTTATTTACTATGATCCCTAATGGTAGTGGAGTTGAAAGTGTACAGGAATATTTGAAGAAATACACGACCATGGACAATAGTTTGATTGAGTTAATAGCTCTGTTCCTGGAAATTATTTTGGATAACAACGTGTTTGTTTTTGCAAAAGAGCTATTTATCCAGAATGATGGCGTAGCTATGGGCATGTCATGTGCCAATAGCTACGCCAACATTGTCATGGCTGAATGGGAGAATGCAGTATTGCTCCCCAGTTCTGAATTTAAGCAATATGTCCCTTTTTATAAGAGGTTCGTGGATGACCTCTTTTTAATTTGGGATGGTAATGAGGAACAGTTACTACAGTTTAAGAGCTTTATAGATAGCACTACTAGTTATCTTAAATTTACTATGAGTTATTCAAGGAGTTATATTTCTTTTTTGGATGTAGATGTTATTAGACTAGACAATGGACTAGTTAATACATCGGTACATAGGAAAATGTGTTATAGAAATACTCTGCTCCATAGAACAAGCATGCATCCACTACATGTATTTGAAAATGTTGTAAGGGGGCAGACCATGAGGGCGTCCCAACTGAATCCCTCTGATAGTGGCTTTATGGCTGAAGCTGAGAATTTAAGAACCATGTTTTTGAAGAGGTTTTATAAGGATGTGGAAATAAACAGGGCTTTGACTGACACATATAGTCTGAGAGGAACTAAACCCTGCCCTTATTTCTCTAGTAATTTTAAGGCCAAGGAGTTAGTTACTCAAGGACAGGCACATAAGGCGAATGTTACAGTGAATGTACCTATTTATTATACTAGTGATGTAACCAATATAAAATATATTATAGAAAAATATTGGGATGTGCTCACTGTAGATGAAGATGTTTCTAAATTAGTAGGAATAAGACCTAGATACACATACAAGAATAAGATGAACTTGAAAAGTATGTTGTGTCATAAGGAAGGTGTGAGGTACATGACGTCGAATTTTAATACGGTTGCATGTGGTAGTTGTAATCAGTGTAGTTTTATTAACAATAGTAATATATTTGAACAGCCTGTTACTGGACACATTTTTTCTTTTTCCACAGGGACTAATTGTAGGTCAGTAAATGTGATTTATCTCGCTAGTTGCACTGCCTGCCAAGCGTTTTATATTGGCAAAACCAGTAGGCAGTTGAGATTGAGAATTAGGGAACATCTTTATAAAATGAGAATAGGTGATATCACTAATGCACTAGCAAAACATCAGATACAGGCAGGGACTACACATTCCTTTACCTTTTTTGTCTTACAGATTATTCATGACACTATGAGGGGTGGGGATGTGGAAGCTTATACACTTGAGATGGAACTCAGATGGATTATAAGGTGCAGAGCTGATTCAACCCCTGGGTTGAATGATAAAGTTAGTCTACAACCTTTTTTGAAAAGAAGGAAGTTAGGTAAAGCTGTGAATAAATAAAATTAAATATAAAATAATATATATAATATATTTTATTATTTTTTGAACAGTCACTTTTGCTTGTTTTTAAATGTTGTTTTATCTATGTTTTATAATGGATGTTTTCATAGTAGAAGCTTCATGAATATTTTATTGTTTAATTAATTGGTTTGAACAACACCCTGTTGTTAATTGTTGAAGCTATTTAATGACTGTGTGATGTGTATGCTGCTACAGTCTCAGGAAGCCATTCTGGTGAAAGCGCTTACTACTGCATGCAATAAAGAAGGTTTTTTATCATTTTGGACGTTGTGGACTGCTTTCTGGTTTTGCTTTTTACCTGCCATTGCTGCTTAGTACTACATGCTGGTGTCTGCAGAGGAATGCAGTATTTTTGTGACTTTGCGAACAAGCAGTGTTGAGTTTTACAGGCCCTCACGTTCCTGTACACGAGGTTTTTATTTTTATGCTACATGTTTTAACAGGAACGTGGTCTCTCTGTGCTAGCCTTTTATTCTTGATTTGGTTTAATTCATTTTTTTCTGTCAGTGTCAAATTAATAGAACTAGCAGTTTAAAACTGTCTTTGTCTCTTATTTTTAGATTTGCTCCTTATTCTGTTGTGATTTATCCTTGATGTATTCAGAGCTATGCTGCTTTATTTATTTTTATTTATTTATTATTTTTTGTTTTGGGGGGTGACACACCAGCAGAGTCAAATTAGGCATTTTCCAAAATTCTGACACGCCAAGCCCAAAAGGTTCGCCATCATTGCTCTAAACTAAAAGCTCCCCCACACACCCCCCTTATGATGTAATGGGAGGTGCCTACTCTGGGCCCACCCTCAAAATTCCTAATAAATGTTATGAACTTTTCCATGTGTGCTCAGTCAACTAAACAGCACTCATCTGTCAAATAATTAATTTTCCATTTATAAAGAAAACTGAATAATGGTCTTCATTCTAACAAATCTAAGGGATGAATTAAGGCAAAAGTAGGTATCCTGACCACAGCACTAAGGAATCAACAGGAAGGATTAGACCCAGGACCACTGAAAATGAGGCACCCACTACTATAGAAGGCTATCTCCCTCTCAAGAGACCTCACACCACAACAGGAGTGACACAAGGCAAGTTTTTTTGACTTAATAAAAAAAAAAAACAAAAGAGGGAATAAGAGGTAACAGGTTGTAAAGGAAAAGCATTCTGAACTTTGCAACATTCATGAAGTGGTTAAGAAAGTAAAGATCTAAGACCAGTTTTCATGAAGCTTCTTTCTTTGGTACCAGGAACATCCCTGAATAAATCGCTTTCCCTGGAAGGGTGAAATGGCTAGTTTTTACTACCCCTTGATCCAGCAAATGCTGAATGACTGGCAGAAATATAAAGGTCTGGTCTGCAGAATGAGGAGGGATTCCTTGAAAATGAGAAAAGGACTCCCACTGCCATCTGAACCCTGATGGACAGCTCTCAGAACCCATTTGTCTAAGATTATCTGTTGCCAAAGTGAGAAACTGAGACATAGTTTTGGGGGAAGGATTTAAAGATTGTCAGGGTGGTAGGTTGGGTTACCATTTGTAAATGATAATTCAGACTTGTTAGATGGTCCTTGTTTTTGGGAGGCCTTCTTTTTATGGCCTCCTTGCCATTGTTTCATGAACATCTGCTTGCCTAAAGGTTGGTTTATTTTGCTTTATATAAAGGGATCCTGAATTGTGGTAGAAACCATTTATAAATGTGGAGAAGGAAGGCTGAAAAATGTGAGCCACCTCTTGACTCATTTTTCTTTCCTCTTTACATTTTTCAGGACCTCAGCAGCATCTAGTCCAAATACAACCACTCCATTGCCGAAAGAATTCAAATTTTCAACTTTTACATCTGCATGAAAATTTTGAGACTATTACCATGTAAATCCTCTCATAAAAGACCCAGCAGCTGCTGCTCTGGAAGCTACATCAGCTGAGCCATAAGAACACGTCAAAGCATGTTGAACGGAAGTAATACAAGCATTTAGAGAAGATTTACAATCAGATAAAGAAAAAGTAGCAGTAATGTACTTCATATTTTCAAAAGAAGAAAGCAAAAACTTGTGAGCTTGACAATTAAGAATTCTAAAAATAAGAGTGGCAGAATACACTCTTCCCAAACCTATGAAAACTTTCCCCTTCCTTGTCAGAAGGAGGGGGGATTAGCATTTACTGAATGCTTAGCTGCAGCATAATTTGACAAGAAAATCACTGCATGATCAGATGTTCTCACTAAAAATATTTATTCATTATAGATATAGTTTCAGAGAAGAAGAAATTCTCCTATAAGTCAGAATCTGTAGCCAGAGGAGAAATAACTGAATTTGTTCCCTCTAATTCTATTCCCTGTTCATCCCAATGGAAATCGAAAAAAAGAAAAAGAGAATAAGAAGGGTTAAGAGCCTGAATTAAGCCATGAGCTAAGCCCAAGAAATCTTCCCTATCTAGGTTAACAGAGACAGAGGAAGATATGTGTTTAACCTTCTGCTTTATGTTAAAAGGAAAATCAGTCGAAGTAGATCAACTCATGTCAGGGTTATCACCTGAGGAGCAGTCATCTTAGTCCAGCCAGGCAGAGAAACATTTTCTGCTTTTTCTTCTAAGACCAACACCAGAGATTCTGTCATGCCCACAGAGAACACTCCAACAGCTGCAGAGGACATGTCCAGTTCATGGTGGCTGAAGGAACTACGCCAGAAGAACCAAAGCAAGATTAGTGCTCCATGGAATCAGACATGGTTACTACAGTGTCATCCATCTATGACTAAGGTAAATAAGCAGCCTGCTGAACAGGCAAATGCTGTTTAGAAATGTGTTTTTTCTTGTGCCCAGAGGATGGAGGTGTCAAGGAACTGGTAAACTGTTAAGAAAAGTCTGAAACGGGGCAAGTGATGTCAGCAATAGTCTGTAAAAGTTAAGTATCAAAAAATACTGTTCACACAAAAATAACACAATGAAAAGCACAATGCACACTTTCCACAGTCCCTAAACATAATTTATTAAATGAATATCAATAAAACTTAAAGTAAACTTGATTAAAACTAAAGTTTACACTAAAATTAATAAAGATAACCACTCCTCTTCAACTGACAGAAATGTCCTGTGATTGCCCCCAAAACATTTAAAAAATAGAAAACAAACAATTATATGAAAAAAAAGTTTTGTCTTTATTAATAAGAATAAATGTGGAAGTTTTTTTCACTGATGGGAACTTATCTGTTCACCAATGAAGAAACACTAGCCGACTGTTGAGCCTTAAAAACCTGAAAGAGAAGCATTCTTCTGCAGCAGAAAAGTTTTGTAGAATTGGCATTAAACCTCTCATCTTCTCCCTGCCAAGCTCAAACTCTCAAATTTCTGGATATATGGATGGTGCCCTTAAGCTTTGGAATCTGGTCAGCTGTTATATCCTATGCAGGGTATAACCCATATAGCTTAGGCTACTACAGGAGTCATCAAATTAACATCTGACAATTTGAGCCAAACACAGCAAATCTTAAGAAGCACCTGAAATGATTGGCAATAGGAATGTGATGGCAGGCATCCTTTAAGTCCAGCATTACTATGAAAACTAGATAAGGAATCAAAGTTACAAGATTTTGAAGTGATATCTTAAACGATGACACTTACCAAAAAGGATTAAGACATTAAGATCTATACTGGCCTCCAGGATTCTTCTAATTTAGGAACAACGAATAACCTTGAATAATAGCCTCTACCTAGAAGAAAGCGGTGGTACAGCGGTAGTGTTGTCGACTCACAGCAAGAGGTTCTCCCGTTCGATTCTCAGCTGGAGTGCCTTCTGTGTGGAGTCTACATGTCCTCCCCGCGGTCAAGTGGCATTCAAAAGACATGTGTGAATGGGCGTGCCTTCGTTGAAGGTTGGGCATTGGACTAGCATCTTGGCACCGTAAAAATCTACTGCCAGTCATTAGTGGACCGGAGTTCCGCTGTGGCGACCTCTAACTGGGAAAAGCCAAAAGAAGAACAGCAACCTAGGAGAATGGCAGTCACTGGTTCTATGAATCCCTACTGTACAGAATGGGATGAAAAAGAGAAATCTGATTCCCTTGATAAGGATGAATACCCTGAAAAAGAAGAAAAGAATTCCCATTGATAAGAATATCTCTGATGACTACATTCAGAACTCAACTATCCTATGCTTGTTTCTTCTGGATATGGGCTTTATACCAAGTGAATGATGGACAGTAGCAGTCATACACCTGAACAATGGAGGGCCATCCACAGACCTGGATAACTACACACACACAAGTCTGACCAGCCTCATATATAAAACCATGAAAAGACTTATCATTGAATTAGTCAATAAGGACACTGGGAACCTCTAAACACTGGATCCATCCCAGTTTGGTCAGATGAAAAGCAAGTCATGCTTACTTTACCTAGCGGGCTTTTTTGAATGAGTCAACAAAGCAATACATGAACACAAGATGGTATACACTGCTTAACAGACCTGGCTAAAGCTATTGACACTATAGCCTACTCGGGCATTGAAGGAAAGCTTACTAAATTAGGAACAAACTCATATGTCACACACAGCATTGCTAACTGGCTCACTGATAGGATGCAGGGAATCATGAAAGTGGAAGCTATCTCCACAAAAAGGCCATTCGCTAGTCTCAGTGTTTTGAGCAGTTGTGTTTGTCATCTACTTCTCAGATGTCCAATCAAACATCAAGGGGTTTTGGTTGACCTAGTCTGCGGATGACTGCAAAATGGGAGCAGTAATGGATTTCCCCAAAAATGCTAAAGCCATCTTCCAGGAAGCCTTGCCCCAAACAAATAACTGTTGCCAGAGTCATGGACTAAAGCCAAATGCCAAAGTGCATTATTGTACCCTTTGGGAAACAGGCTGCTTTGGGAAAATACCACATTGACAATGCACTCCTGAGAGTCAATCCTGTAGTTAGAGATTTGGGAACAAACATAGACAGTCACTAGCATTCAGCATGTGCTTACTGCTGTGAGGAAGTCCTTTTATATTGCTCAATTTATAGGTAAAGGGATAGCATCTTGGTCTAGAGATGCCATTGTCCCACTGTAATCAGCCCTCACTAGGCCCATCATTTAGTATAAAGCTTTCAGTGGTAAGCACCTGTCCAGACATACACAACATCTACAGTCTACAGAGGTTACTCACAAATAGAATGCTGAGACTAAACCACATCACTTACACAGTCCACTTTAAAGGTCTATTACTATACTTGGTCTCTTACGGACTATTAAGAGCTGATCTGTGCCTAGCCTATAAGGCATTTTCTGACCCAGTACTAATGCACCTACTGCACATCTGCAAATCAAATGTCATCAGAAATAACCAATCCAGAGACCTTAATCTTTTCTCTAGCATAAACAGAACTGTTTGGAGGGACAGGTACATATACCGGAGGACACCACTATTCTGGAACAGAATACCCATCCATGTTAAACTGTCTTTCAACCCTGTCTCAATTCAAATGCAACTTAGGTCAATGGATGTCAATAAGGAAATTTACATAGAACTTCCCTCTGTGCCACTAATGGAAAGAGGCAGTACCTAAATGAGAGATCCTACAGCAGGGTTCTCTTTCAATACACAACAGTATGACCTCAGAAACATTCATTCCCTAATGGGAATTTTAGGGATAAAAATCAAGATAAGAGTATTTTGAACACCTAATGGGATACCACGGTTAGGCTTAAAAATGGCCTTTCAGGGCAGTTAGCCTAATAATTACCTATGACCATATCAGGGAAGATGAAGCCTCGGGGTCATAGAATGATTGTCAGGGTGGTAGGTAGGAGAAACCTGAACAGGCGAATAGTCATGTTGATTAAGAGGGCTTTCCTTGAGACTTGGTGGCTTTTCCTTTCTCTCTCTTGAGCCTCCTTTCCTTTGTTTTTAAAACCCTAATTATCGGATACTTGCCATTCAAATTGCTTATTGGAAAAGGAAACAGAGGAGGAGGAAATTACTACTAGGTTTGAAACATGAGGATGGAAAATCTGAGTCACTCCTTGAATTAGTTTTCCTCTTTCATTACATGTCTTCAGTACCTCAGCTGCAGAAGGGCCAAACAGATCACTCTTATCTAAAGGAAAAGTTAAAATCTCAGATTTAACATCTTCAGAAAGGTTTTAATTTTGACGCTAAGCAAAAACTCCTCAAAACTGATCCTGATGCAGAAACCCTAGGGGAGGAATCCACTGCATCATCAGCACATTTTAAAATAAGCATGTCACCTGAGAAACAGCTGTAATAGAAGCATTTAATGAATGCTTTATCACAGAAGAAGGAAATGTAACCATTAACTTCTGCACATTTTCAAAAGACACAATAAATACATTAACGTACAGTGGATATAAAAAGTTTGCACATCCCTGTTAAAAATGCCATTTTTTGTGATATAAAAGAGACCACAATAAATAATTTCAAAACTTTTCCCACATTTAATATGACCTATAACCTGTACAATTCAATTGAAAAACAAATCTGTTAGGGGAAAAAAATACAAAAAATGAAAAACGTACAATACGCTGGTTGCATGTGTGCACATCCTTAAACTAATACTTTGTTGAAACACCTTTTGATTTAATTACAGCTAGGTCAGCCTTAGGATTAGAAAACAAGACACCTTATCTCATTTCCTCCAGTACAACTCTCAGTGGGTGTGGCTTGAGCCTTTAAAAAAATGAAGTTATTTCCTTACAGTTCTAACAGATACTCATTGACAGAGGTCAAATATCAGTACAATTGTTTGCCATCATGTATGCTTCAAGATAAAACATTCTGATACCTTGTATATAGCATGGGTTTGCAATTATTAATGCAAATATGAGCAAGCAATATTTGACGCCTACAGGTGCAGTCAGAGAAATGCCTGGAGGCTGACTCAGCTGTAACCTGTAATATTTCATAGGGGTCCAGGGCTGCTCATCAGGGAGGTTTGATACAGTGAGAAAAACATTCTCTAAAGCAGGCAATACAGGAGGAGTAGGTACGACTTTATGCATCTATATCTGTAACAAATCATAATACATTTTTGTGCCACAGGAATTTCATTTTGATCCCACTGAAACATCTCTTTCATGTTGGATAATATATCACTGAAAGAAATTTCTTCAGTAGGGAAATCTGAAACAATCCTGACCTCAGAATCAGAAAGCTTATACTAAGAAGAACCTTTTGAGGTACATTCCTCCCCATGCACTGACTGCTCTTTTTACTGAAATATCCTGTCAGAGTGAGAAGGAATTATTTTCCTTTTTCTACCAGCAGTTGGAGAAGACAGAAAAGCAGTAAAGAGCTATTTGACAAATCCCAGTAAATCTGCCCTGTCCATGGAAATAGTAACAGATGACTTGAACTTTTTCCTCACTGAAGATACTTTTCCATAACAATGTTTGATTTTTAGGCACACCACCCCTCCCCCCAATATCCACAATCCCATCCCTGCCAAGTAAAGATGCTTTACTAGCTCCTCTCTTAGACAGACAAAAGTGCCTTTCCCTTGCCTGATAAGAAATTCCTTCAGCTGCAGGGAATGTGCCAAACCCTTGGTCTTTGGTGGTTTGAAAGGCTACACAAAGATGGTTGGGATATAAAGATGGGTGGTGCAAGAAACAACAAGCGGCCACTATAGAGTCACCCACTACAGGCTGAGACAGACTGGGAAACAAACTAACCCTTGAAGATTCTTTTTGTGTAGTGGGGAAAGAAAAAACACGGAGATCAACTGCTGCTCCATCAGCAAGCTGGGAAAGAGGTCTGAAACTGGGTAATGAAGCCTCAGAGAAACAGCAAGTGGAACAGCAAAGAATAAGTGGTTCTTCAGCAAGTAAACTACTAAAAGTCCCCCAACAAGCACAATATCCTGTCTCAGAACACAATGCTTCAATAAAAATAACAGTTTTTAGTCAAAATATGAAGTCTTCTTCACAAAGAGTTTATACAAGCACTAACATAACATCTCCATTGTCACAATGTATTAACAGCACAAGTGACTTTGTTTTTTAGTAAAAGTAAAAAAAAATAAAAAATCTGGGCTTTGGGCATGATCACTCATGGGGCGCCTAGAAGCTTTGCTTTCCACTCTGTGTCCTGTTTTTTTTTTAAGTTTACTAAGCCTTGATATTTACATAATATGCTGGGCTGTATTTTCTAAAGTGCCCTGTTTGTTTTAAAGGTCAGACATTCAACAATATAAAGGCTAATCTGTAGCTGCTATTTTACCAGTGAGATATTGTGGGCAGGCTGTACAGCAGGAGCACATGCAAGTGATGACAATGTGGTGGCAGATGATCTTAAGGTAAAATGTGCCTCTTTCAAATCCCTTATGAATCCCTCATGAATTTGCTAAAAAACACAGTGATGGATGTACATTACCACAGCCCATGAATTTAAACCGCAGTCTGGAAAATGCCATTGCTCAGCAAAATGTGCTGTTTTTCGATCAACAAACAATTATGGGACTCTTCTCCAGTCAACTGCAAGATCTAATGGAGAACAAGGAATGGCTTACACTAAAGATAAATGATCTAGAAAACTGAGCTAGAAGTAATAAATTCTAAATAATTGGATTAACCAAAGGCTTAGAGGACAGCAACCCTACTCGGTTCATGAAGAAAGAACTGGCCATACTGTTTAAGACCGCACATCTGCCTATCACAGAGAAAGCATACCGAATCAACGGCAAGAAACAAAACTGCAATCAGCCAAAGCATCTAATTTTTAAATGTTTTGACTTTAATACTGGGAGGATATTTTAAAAGCAGCCAGAGAGAAAGGATAATCTCACAGGATAGCAGGCTGCAGTGTCATATGGGCACTGGATTATAGTTACTTTTTATGTCACAAAAGAAAGCTGATATTTCCATTTTTAAGTACATTCAGGGGTCTGAGGTACAAAGTTAATTTGCATTTCTCAGCACTGCTTGCAATTATTGAGGTGCCTCTGCAAACAGCCTTTCACATGCCCCAAGAAGCCGAGTGCTTTCTGTAATCTAAAAACAATCAAGCCCATTGCTCATGCACAAATGTTGCGAACAAGCACCATACAGGATCTGGGAACAGAAGGAAAAGACATTGATTACTCTACCTCAAATTCCCCCTTGAAACCACAAGGTTTACTAAAAAAGGTAGACAGGTGAGAGCATGCAGCTATGCTGAGGAATTATGAGATCCACCATGACTATCATTTTATCATGGATTATGCTTGGATCTCTGTTCCTTGATGTTAAAATTACCAGGGTAATCTCTCAGTCAATGTCAATCAAAAGGATAAGACTTTTACTTCACCTGAAATATCCCCAGAGGAATTAATTCAAATGAAGCAGTCATGGAGTGGTAATGTGGATGTTTGCCTTCTGATGGTTGGTATGCCTGGTGCAGAAATGGCCCTTGTGGAAACTTGAACTAAAACATGGTAAGCTGTCATAAGTGTTTGGGCATTCACCCTTTGCCAGGTTGATTGCTATGACAAGAGGTACTCAGTTCCACATTTATGGTAGCTGAAGGGAATGAAAAATAGTTGTTGATGTTCTTTGGCTATAAACAATTAACATGATTTTTTTTCTTTTCTCTTTTTTCTGATGTTAAATTACATGACCATCATGTGCTCTACCTACTCCATAAGGGCAGCATTCTCATTAATTGTTTGTGGTGAAACTGGCCTAGTTTCAGTTGGAATAGCTGTATATGGGCTTAGTGATTTATTAAAATGTAATTGGAAAACTGAGTTGACTGTGCAGAAATTGTTTTAACTCTACACGTTTCTCTTCAGTGATTTGCCTTGAAAAACTTTTACTGTGTTCAGTCACATATTTTATCTTGTGTTTTATTATACTTCTTCCTCTGTTCTTATTTCCTCTCTCTGTTTTTTTTTTTTTTTTTACATAGAAGCAGAGTTTTGAAAGGCTGTATTAAATAGTTGCAGATTACAGGCTATAGCTTCAGGTAGATAATTGATGATATCTTCTGGGATCTAAGGTCACCACTTCCAGTCTGAACTCATGTGAAGTTTTGACTTTTTGGCTATAGAGTCACTCACATTAAATTGATAAATGGTGAGGAGGTCCGTTTCCATACAGTGGCTACTACTATGTTATCTATTCTCTTCTCTTCTTTGACTAGAAGAATTATCATTTAAAAGATTCTCTTATGTTTTATAATTTTCAGCATAAGCATAGTTGAGGGTATAGTAGCACCTGTGACGTCCCCACACTGGGCCAGTAATCAAGGAGCCTGAATCTTAACCACTGACACTGGAGAGAAATGTTCACTTGGAATACAAATGTATACACTCAATATTTCCAGATGCAGACCTCTTGGCATGAAGGACAATTTCGCTTAAGAGCACCCAGGGAACATGCTCAGTCTGGGGGCTGGTTGCTGTCTATATCTGTCGAGACCACCAATAAGACTCCCCCCTGCCACAGCTCAGATTTGAATCCTTAGCTGGGATTCCAAGCTAAGTTCTCCCATGCCCACTCTGTGAAACCAGTGCTTTGTGTCCCTACTCCAAGCAGCTGACACACATACTCTTTGATATTTGATTTTCACACACACACACACACACACACACACACACACACACACACACACACACACACACACACACGCACACCTGGGAAAGGCTGGCACAGATTCACCTGCTGTGCCTTCTTCTTCCCAGACTATAAGGTAGTTATCACTGTCACCAGAACCCCCGCCAGCTACTTTAAGGCTCTTGCAAGGGTACCCAATTATACTGAGTGAAATTATTATTAATACAAATGATAATGTTGACCAAACAGCAATGCTTTCAGGAATGACCAGAGTTATCACCAAATAAATATATGCAAATACTCTCAAAGCTTAAATAGATCCTAAAAAGGGGACCAGTCACAATGACTATATTAAATATATGTAATAATAAATAATAAAAGAAGAAGAAAATACTAAATATCTATTCACAGTAAACACCAGAGTTTCAGACACAGGGAATATTAAAAATAACACTGATGAAAAGTTTTACACAGTTATAGAGAAACAGTATTTAGCTAATCTCATTATCTATTCCTGATTGACTAAAAGAATTACTGTTCCTACTTACTGACTAGAGCAAGGCAAGATGGGTGAGTGGCCCTTGTTGTCAGATCCAAGACAGAATACAGAATGCTGCTGAGACTTCAGTCCCCTCTAATATTAAAACATTATTTCTGTACAGAATTACATTACATACATCTGGTAATCTGACTCTATTTCCCCGCACTGTCCTCCATCACTAGACGCTACCAGGATTCAGCACCTATGTGGTACAATACACACAGATAGAGCTTTACTCAGAGGTGGTGCAGCTGCTGGAAGTCATAAAATCATAAAACCACTTTGCTCTTCCTACAGGAGCTACTAACTATTCTCTAGCACAGACACTGCATCTCTGGCTACATTCAAAACTATGAGATAACTTATTTATGGCTTAACCCATAAAGTAATTTAATTTCAAGAATATTTTGCAAAGCCAGGTGGATTAAGATTAACCTCTTCACTTCCAGTATACGATGTTACAACGTATACATTTAAACAGTTACAATAATGCATACATATTTTTTCCTTCCAGCAGGGCACACTGCTGATATATTTTAACACAAGTAAACTTCACAAATACATTTTCAGCAGAAGCATCTGTATAAATCAGGTTGATATACAAATGACATATAATTATTTACAAAATTCTAGCTAGCTGTGCTAGCATATGCTACAAATTCACCGTATTTCTGCTGACATGCCTGGCAGTACATCCTATCATCACAGCACCATAGATATTTTATCATTTAATAGATACTTTTATGTTTTGTTAATTTCAACATGGATTGTCTTGGGTATAGTAGAGTCATACATGTGTCACAATGTCAAAAATACTGGAATATAGTGCTATTCTCGATCCTCACTATCTATGCCTACTTTGGAAATGCCCTAAAATGCAAACTACTTGCAACATAGTAATTGATGACATGTCCTAGGCTCTTAAGTCACCACTTCCAGTCTAAACTGATATGGAATTATGACTTTTTGGTTTCAGAGTCCTTCATATTAAGTTGATAAATGGTGAGGAGGTCTGGCTGCATACATTGGCTGCTACTCTGTATCTATGCTCTTCGCGATTGGAAGAATTATCTTTCAATAGATTCTATTATGTTCTGTAAACTTCAACATAAGCATAGTTAAGGTACAGTACAGCCACAGATATGTCAAAATGGCTAGATGTTGTTCTCAATGCATGCTTGCATGTAATGTGTAAAAACATAGGTGTTCTATATGGATTGTAAAGCTAGAGGTGATTATAATACATGTCATCTCTTATGTATTGCATAAATATGATGTTACTTCTGTTTTTGCAAAGTTGACAAATTGTGACTTTTGCTTTCATACGTTAGCTTGAATAAAACTATTATTTTAAAAAGCTAAAAAATCTGACAGAAAAGCACAATTTTCAGTCATAAAATTTAATGAAACAGGACATTTTTCCCCAATAAGACTCTGTCTGCCAAGCTTTTGAAGGATCGCTATCAGACTGAAAGAATCAAGAGAGCTACCAAATAACTACTCACTTTGGTGGCAAAAAAAAAATATCTGATAGTTTTTGCACTCCAACTGCCTTTTATATGGAAAGTATATCCTTCTGGAGAATGTAGCTCAGTCAAATGCAAATCGGCTGAAAAAGTTCAACCAAAAGAATTCTCAATGATAGCAGAGAAATCCCTTTTCTCTACTGTGTGCAACCTTGGAGTAGGTGTATTTAAGTCCAGGGAGTGTGAGGTTGCCCTCCCGCAAGGGGGAAGCAAGGGGACTAACCCTTTTCAAAAAAGATTTTTTTTAGATTTTTTTCCAAAAGTGCTTTCAGCTAAATATTTTGGTGGACTTGAGATCAACATAACTAACATCAATCTGTCAAAAACATGAATCTTTTATATGGAGATCTGTGAAAGTTCCTGGCATTTGGGATATATGGAAAGTGACCAAAGGTTTGGGAAGTTGGCCATTGTAGGATGTATACTACAAGGCTGATAGTCAAAACTTAAGTTTACTTTCAAGTTTACCATCTGACAACCATTCCAGAGGCCAGGAAGTATTTTCGGCCATGCCCCTCTACAATCTGCATCTGAGTCAATCAGTTTATGTCCTCAAGATAATGGAGGAGGATGAATAAACTTCTTTCTCCAACCTGTCCAACAAACATGACTTATTTAAGTGGATAGAGAGCTGGGATCTCAGATGTTTAAGCCTTCTTCATGGCAGGTGCAGCAACAATGGAGTCTATTTTGGGGATACCAACTAAATAAGTCCAATCTTTACATAGCCAGAGAATCTTAACTTATTATCTTCAGCACTGGAATACTTGCCACAAAGTACTACATTTTTTTATTTGTTAATTTGCCTGGTCACCCCTTTAATCCCTAATCTGAAATGTACATCTGGACAATTCAGAGTAATTAGTCAACCAGAATGGGTATACTTACATTTAACAGTAATATATTTATTTATTTTGCATTTGTTAAGAGGGAAAGTCTGACTTGGAAAGTAGCCAATTTTCAACAGAGGCCCGGGGAGAAACCCTCCAGATGTCTGTCTTTGAACATGGGAGGAAACCGGAGCACCCAGAGGAAACTCACATGAATGTAAGGAGGATATGCAGACTCCACACAGAAGGCTCTCTAGCTGAGAATTGAACCAGAGAACCTCTTGCTGTGAGGCGACAATGCTACCACTGCATTGCTGCACCATCCACATCATCTCATTATATGAGATGTATATCATTTAAATACTAATAATATATAATTCTGAAATGTTTCTGTTTCAGAATAATAGATCATTTAAAGTAAAGTCTTTCTTCATCCCTGGGCAAATCAACAACAGCAGCAAAACCAACCATCTTTTAATGCTAAATATTAATATTAGAAGTATCAAAAATAAAATACCTGAACTCCAGGCCACAATAGCACACTACTCCCCAGACATAGTTGCTTTAACAGAAACCTGGATAAATAAAAACATAGCTAACTCAGAAGTTCTCCCTACCAGCTACAATATCATTAGACAAGACAGACCACTTCGTAAAGGGGGTGGAACTGCCTTACTCTACAAGTCCAACTTAACTGTCCATCAATTACCAAACTCCTACCCTCCCTCAGTAATTGGGACATACTTATCTCACAACTTCAACTTCACCCTAAAAAGGTCATCACCACAATTGTGATCTATATTCCACCTGGTAATACACCTGCTAGCCTTGAAGACTTCTTATCCTGGTGTTCTTCCACATACTCACAAGAAACCCTTATTCTGGGGGACTTCAACCTAGATTGGTTCACCTGTATATCAGAACCACCAAGTAATCTAATAAATCTCCATGGCTACCAGCAGCTAGTCCAAATTCCAACTAGGTGTGATAAAAAATCTAAAAGGGAATCCATCCTTGACTGGGTCCTAACTAGCAACCCCACATTGTACCCTCACACAGGCAGTCTCCCAGACACCTTAAGTGACCACAACATAATATACTTTATACGTAATAGAACAAGCATATGCAAAACCACTAACTATATATCCACTAGAAACACAAAAAAATTCTCTACTGAGGTCCTCAACACTTTACTATGTAACTGTGACTGGACCCCCCCTAAAACCCTCCCACTTGACAAGGATGTAGCATATTTCAGCAAAACATTTCTACAACACCTAGACACTGTCGCTCCATTGCGCAAAATCAAGGTTAGAACCTCTACAAACCCCTGGCTCAGTAAAGAAACCAAACAAATCCTCAAGTCCAGAGACACTGCCTGGCGTTACTATAAAAAAAAACAAAGAAACACAAAGCCTAACTAAGTACCAAGAACTGCGCAACTGTGCAAAAAAATGCATTAGGCTGGACAAAAAATCCTACTACACAACATTACAAACTAAATACCAACACAACCCACAAAAATTTTGGAAAAATGTAAACCAGCTACTAAAATCCACACAAAAGGCTACCCCCAAACTAACCACCCCTGACACTAAAGATCCCATCGAAACACAATTCAACTCCCACTTTGTGAACTCAATTCTATCCTTAGTATCACAGGATAGTTTCTTCCTCACTATCCCCCCCAACACAAATAACACTAATACAAGCTTTACCCTCAAAACAGTTTCTACCACTTCAATCAAAAGCATGCTCTCCAAACTAAAAACCTCATCAACAGCAGCCGACCTACTCCCCAGCTATTTCTTGAAACTTACAGCAGATGCTATTGCTATCCCAGTCTCCACTCTCATAAACAGATCAATTGTTGAAAACTATGTGCCCAAACTCTGGAAAATATCCTATGTTACACCCATACATAAAGGCGGGACCTCCACTGAACTTAATAACTACAGACCCATTGCTTTACGCTCCCCCCTGGCCAAAATCCTAGAAAAATGCATCCATACCCAGATGCTAAACTATCTCCTAGACTGCAACATCCTATCACCTACTCAGCATGGTTTCAGACCTGCCCATAGTACCACTACAGCTCTCCTCTGCTTCACAGACACAGTAAACCGTCTCAAAAATGAAGGCCTGCAAGTGTCAACTCTTATTTTGGATATGTCCAAAGCATTTGACACAGTCTCACACCAAATTCTGCTAAACAAACTAAACCAATATCATCTATCTAATTCCACTCTTACCTGGTTCCAAAGCTACTTAACTGACAGGTACCAAGCTGTGAAATGGGAAAATTCTCTCTCTCCTCAGCTGCCCATAACTATAGGAGTCCCACAGGGTTCTATCTTAGGACCACTACTATTCACAGTCTTCACAAATGACCTCCACACCTCCACACAGCATGCATCTATAATTCAGTATGCAGATGACACTACCTTAATCTGTGCTGCACAAAACATTCCTACCCTCCTGCAAACAACTCAACTAGCATTCTCTGACGTTGAAAACTACCTTACCAAAGCCCAACTTATCCTCAATCCAAAGAAAACTCAGCTTATGATTATAGCCAGTTCTAACAAAAACAGTCAATTCACTATCTACTCCACAAATGCTACTCCAATTGCTCCAGTGGCACAGGCTAAGCTATTGGGAATAACCATAGACTCCCACCTAAAATTTGATAGTCATCTGAACTTAACTATTAAAAAGGTACATGCCAAACTGGGGTCACTCTACCATATCAAACCATTTCTTACCAACAACACAAGATCAGTCATTGCTCGCTCCCAACTTCTATCTACCCTAATCTATGCATCTCCCATTCTGACTAATCTCAACAAAACTGAACTAAGCAAAATGGAAGCTTGCTATAACAGAATTGCCCGCTTTGCTGCAAATTGCTCATATAGAACTCATCACTGTACTGCTTTGAGACAGCTCCACTGGCTTGAACTGCCCAACCTCCTAACCTACAATCAGCTCTGCCTCTGTCATTCTATCTATTACCTCCCCAATAAGTGTCCTGCCCTCAAAAACCTAGTACAACATCACTCAGCCAAAAGGCCTCTTAGATCATCAAGCAATCTACTACTAGAAGTTACCAACAGTTACAATAGCTTTGGAGATGCACTATATAGTAGTTCGGTGGCTAAAAAATGGAACTCTGTCCCTACTAGAATTCAAAACACATCATCCAAAGCCTCCTTTAAAGACCTCATCAGGCAACATCTCAAGCAAAGTTGGCAGTGCCATGGTTGCTCCCCAGGCTAGTGAAAGCGGATAACATATACATACTAAAGCTAAAGCAATTGATAATAGTATTTCAATCTTACTCACAAACACTGGCTAATCTACAATGTATGTACTGTACCTGTGTACTATGTATGTATTCTACCTACATTCCAAAGTTCAGCTGTACACCACAAATCTATTACTTACCTTTATTTTTAAAATTAATATTTTTTTGATTGTTCTCTCCACTGTAACTGTTTGTGCCGCATACCACTGTAAAAACATGTCTCTTGTAATTTGTGTGTATACTGATTATGTCTAAATAACTAAATGTGTCTGTAATTTTTCTTTGTGGAGCTTTTCTCCCCGGGCCTCTGCTGAAAAAGGGCCTTTTCGGCTCAGTCAGACACCCCCGTTTAACAAATGTAAAATAAATAAAATAAATAAAAGTTAATTCCTGTGACAGCATGAAGGTTTTTCTACGGGTCTATTTCAGAAGACTGAGAAACCAAAAGACTGAATCCCAAAAAACTGAAAATTCAAAATACTGAATGATGGAATTTGCCCCTTCTCCACTGTTGTGTGATCTTGGAGTTGCTAAATATAGTTAGCATGAGGTGTGGGGGATGCAGCCCTCCATATGAGGAGTGCAGGGGGGCTTGCCCCCTGCATTAAAAATGTGTTCAGTATTTTGAATTTTCAGTCTTCTGGGATTCAGTATTTTCATTTGTCAGTCTTCTAAAGTAGATCCTTTATAGGTTCATAGGTAGGTAATAGGCTATTGGACCTAGGGCTTATATAAGCCTAGCCAAATAGTACCCTGTCTTTTGCCACCAAGAAAATTATTTTCCTGTGCCCCTGTCAAACAGAGCCACAGAAGTGATCCCCAAGGTGAATTTATTATCTCCCATCCAATCATCAAGATTTTTCTTGAAGAGTGCTAATGAGGAGCTTTGTTTGATATAGATAGGTAGTTTGTTCCAGAATATGGGAAGTCTCTGGGACAGGAATCTATCCCTCCAGCGTGTTCTGTTTATTGTGGTGACAAGGTTTAGGTCCCTAGGGCATGTAGCTCGGAAGGATTGGGATTTCTTTAAGTGGAGCATGTTTGATATAGCTTTGTATGTTAGGCAGAGATCATCTCTGAGTAGGCGATATGTGACAGAGTAAAGCTGAAGTTTTTTGAGATGGTCTGTATAGGGCATCTGTTTGAGGCCAGTAATCCTCTTTGTGAGGTATTTCTGTGGCCTTTCCAGTTGTTGTAGATATCTTGTGAGGTACATACCAAAAAGGGCATTGTACTCTATAATGGGTCTAATGAGTGATGAGTGGAGGGGAACAATGACCTCTATTTTCCTGGATGAGAAACCTTTTGTGATGAGGTGTGCCATGTAGAAGGATTTCCCAACTACTGTGGTGATGGGATTATCAAAGGAGAGACTACTGTCCAGCTGTGTCCCAACGTCTCTTATCACATGTTCGGTGTTAAATAGACTACCGCCTATGTGGTAGTTCATGGGTACAGAGTTTTTACCAAAAGGGATGACAATGCACTTTTTGGCATTGAGCTTGAGGCCATGGCTTTGACACTAGGCATCTGTCTCAGTGAGGCTCTTTTGCAGGATGTCCACATCGTTAGGAGTTTTGATTATGTCTCCTAGTTTGTAGTCATCTGCGAACTTTGTTAGCCAAAGACCTTCTGTGTTAGCCTGTACTTCAGAGAAGTAGATACCAAGCAGGAGAGGACCTAGAACTGAACCCTGTGGTACTCCACTTGTCACTGGTCTGAAGTTGGATTTACAGTCTACTACTTTCACAGTGTGGGTTCTGTCAGTAAGCCAGTTGGAAATCCATGTTGTGACTTAGGGATTTATACCTAGTTTAGTGAGTTTATCTATAATTACAGAGTGGGGGATGGTGTCAAAAGCCTTGGCGAGATCTAGATAGGCTGTGTGAACCACCTTATCCTCATGTACAGCTTTGGTGACTGCTTCAAAGAAGTCTATCAGGTTTTGGAGACATGATCTCCCTTTTACAAACCCAAACTGGGTGGGGTCCAGAGTTTGGAGATTACTAATGTCGTTGTTTATAAGTTCCATTATGATACGTTCCACAGCCTTGCAGACCAAGCTCATCAGGCTAATGGGGCGGTAGTTCCCGGGGTCCATGGTGGCTCCCCCTTTGTGGAGTGGGATAACCATTGCCATGTGCCATTCAGTGGGCACAAAGCCTGAGGTGAGGCTATGATTGAACATGGTACTTAGGTGGGGTGCAGTTTGTTCTGTAGTTCATGTAGAACGTAGCCTGGGATGTTGTCAGGTCCAGTGGATGCTGTGTTCTTGGCTTCGGAGAGTGTGTTTTTTACCTGTGCAGCTGTGATTACAGGAACTTTGCATTCTTCCAGTATACAGATGTGCTCTTTAGGGGATGAAAGAGGGGTAAAATTAGCACTGAACCTATCTGCCAAGATGTTGGCACTATCAGTTGGTTTTGTATATTTAGTGCCATTGTGCTGTAACTCAGAGCAGATCTGAGTGTTGCCACTGAGATTCTTGACATAGCTATAGAATGCTTTGTGGTTGTCTTTAGAATCAGTGGCAATTTTGTTTTCATAACTATCTTTGGAGGATTTTATGAGGGATCTCAGCTTCTTACTGAGGCTGACCATGGAGTTTCTCCAATCATGGGATTTTACTCTTTTTTTGCAACAGTTTCTTTCTTCTGTTGTAGAGTTTGTTTATGGCAGGGGACCACCAGATTGGCTTCCTTTTTTTGGTGGATAGCATCTTGATTCTGTTAGGAATTGCATGATCCATGCACTCATGTAAGTTCTTATAAAGTGCAATTGTATAGGATTCAGCACTCGTACCTCTATTGTCCATCAGCATGGGTGTTGTGAAGTTTGCCACTTCTGTCTTAAGAAGCGTGAAGTTGTTTTTGGAGACACTTTTTATGGTGGTTTCCCTAATGGGGGGGGGGGTTGTGGATGTCTAGAGTTATTTGCTTGTGGTCGGATCTGACCAACGAGGAATTGACCTCTGGTGTGGAACACAGGTTGCCCATGTTGGCAATGGCCAGGTCTAGGATATTGCTGCCCCTGGTGGGGGTGTGGATAAGTTGATCCAAGGTATTGGAATTTATGAATTCCAGAAAACGTTGAGCACAAGAGTTGGTACATGGGTAGTTTTCCCATTTAATGGTGGGGTAGTTGAAATCGCCCATTATTAGGGTGTTAGGTTGCACCCTAATATTTTCCAGTCTATCAAGAAATGAGGAGTGGGAATCCTGAGGCATGGTGGGGTATCTGTAGCAAGCTACAATTTGGATTGCGGTCTTGCCCAGAGTTAGTTGCACTTGGGTAATCTCGGATGCATTATGCTGAGCAACTAGCCTGGAGGTGTGGATATCCTTAATGAATATGGACATGCCTCTGCCTTTAGTGCTTCTGTCCAGGTTAGGTGGCCGAAAGGTGTGGTATGAATTATAGCCTGGTAATGCAGGGGTGCTCTCTGGAGCCTTGAACCAGGTCTCTCACTGCACAGATGTTGATGTTCTCCGTTTTAAGGAGTGCCTCGAGTGAGGGCATTTTGAGGTTTAGACTTCTAGCATTAAGTAGCATTACCTTAGATTTCTGCTTCCTTGTACCTGTTACGGTGGTGAATTTGTCATTTGAATCTTGCCTAAAAAAGGCACTATAGGGGTGGCAAGAGCCTTAGCCAGTATCTGGAATCCCAAGGACAACAGGTGCAGGCCATATCTGGCAAAACATCATGGTTTGTCGATTATGTCATCCCAGGCAGACAGATACTGGATCCCCTTAGAATGACACCAGAAGCTTAGCCAATTGTTGAAGTCAATCATTTTGTCCTTGTACTGTGGTATCATTCTGGGTGATGGCAGGATGCTACTCAGGGCTGGGGTCGTACCTGCCTGGGCTACACGATTGGACAGCTCTTCCATGTCTCTTTTCATGTAGTCCAGGGAGGTACATCTCAGGTCATTCACACCAACATGGACAATAACAGAGTCATATTTGTACTTGTTGTGGAGTGACCTGAGTGCATCCGTTATGTGACGGATCCTGGCACCTGACAGGCAGCTGACAGTAACTTTCTCCTTGTTTAGCCTGGTGAGTAGAACATCAGTGTGCCTGACTATAGAGCCACCTATGACTAGATTGTTGTTGTACGTTGCTATGCCTTATGGGCTGTGGTTGAGTGGCACACTGAGTTTGTGGGCTATGTTTCATTTGGGTTGTGTTGGGGGGTGGAGGTTGCTTGCTTTTCTGCTTTGAAGGTCCTTGTTGCTTGGGTAGATTTTTTTTGAGACCCTCCGCAAATGTAGGTGTGTGTTTTGTGTTTATATGTGTGTGTTTTGGTGGTGTAGGTTTAGAGGGACTATGTGATGAGTGTGGTGTGGTGCAAGTTTTTAACTTCTCCTCTTGAGTGTCTAGTCCAGTCTTGGGTGAAGAGAGCTTTGCTTCCAGTTTGGCTATATAAGTGCAGGTTGCACTCACAGGATGTTGGGTGGCAGGAGGACATGGTTGTCTGTGTAAGTGAGGCAGTTGCTGCATTGCCCCAAGATGCCCAGATTCATCAGGTAGACAGGAGAAAACACCGGGAGCTGACCCTTAGACATGCCTGGATAAGTGCTTATTAAGTACTAAAAATTGTTTTCCTCTAGACAAGTGAGGAAAGTTGAGTGCTGTAGTAATTTGTAGCCTATTTAGTGCTTACAATGAGTTCTGAACAAGTGTTGAGCTCAAAGAAACAGATTTGAGTGCTGAAACTAGAAAACTGGCTAGTT